>NW_026125427.1:0-127759 GCF_943737965.1 Phodopus roborovskii
ACACTGTATTAAAGGGACAGTGTCTAATATACCTAGATACCTGAGATTTTCAAAATAATCAGAATAATATAAATGCCTCAAAATTATATTCTAAATTATATATTATACATTCCTTTTCTCAGTTCTTACCTATGGGAATTTTTATGTAATTTACCATCTGTCATTTCCATTTTTGTTTTGTTTTGTTTTTTGAGACAAGGTCTCACTGTTCTGGTACTTATACTCAGTAGACCAGGCTGACCTCAGACTCACAGAATCCTCCTGCCTCTGTCTCATAGTGCTGGGATTAAAGCGTCTGCCACTATCACTGGCCCCTATGTATTTTTTAAACATAAAAATCTGCTAGTATTTTCAGCTAGAGGTAGACCTAGACTGTATTGTCATTTAAAGAAAACTTCTTTGTAGTGGAAGTCATCTACATCAGCCCTGTTCTGACCATTTTTAAGAGAGATTAATTAACCCGAAGCAACAAGGTATTGGTGGCTTGTATTCTTACCTGGCATCTGGCACCAGTGATAAACATGACACATAGACTGCCAAGTCCACAAATTCTATAAAGATTACGGTGAATGATGGCAGTAATCACCTCAGAAGTTGAAAGAAAATGTGACAACCCTTGATGAATTAAGTTGTCTGAATTATACAAATCAGATTCCCATTTTTAGAGAGCTCCACGAGAGTCAACAATCAGGTTACAGAAAATCAAATGAGTAAACAGGCTTCCAACTTGGGCAGTCTGGTCCCAGCGCTCAACTTCCTCATCTGGTGGGCTTGTAGGATGCTATTCTCCAGGGTCTCAACAAATTAGGCACAAAATTTCCAAATGAAAGTCTAAAAGAAGGAAAGTCCTCCTTTGACATTTTGTATTTACCTGACCCATGTTTACTTTGGAAATTGCAACTAAATTACCTGTGATTTAATAGTAACATGGGTTAAGTGTCCTCAGGAACATTTTGCATTTCCTTCATTATTTTAAGGATAATGTTTTCTGGTTTTAACACTGCCTTGTGATATACAGAGTTTAGGTCTAGATTAAGGAAATTCACACACCCAAAAACAAGGAATATCCACTTTCAAATGGAAAATAAATTAAAAGATAATTTGATGAAATTGGAAACCTGGCCTTATCTGATTATTAGGCCTTCCTCAGCAAAACCTCATGTACTGAAGAGTCACACTATCTGGAGAGAGCAAATCCTTGGCAAGAGAACTGGAGTTAGATGTGTAATCATAGACCTCATCGGAGAGATGGTTCTTGCCCCTAATTCTTCATTACGTAGGACACCGGTGTTGGTGTTGTAAGCCATGGACCCAAACCTGATGCCAGCAATAGAAGGGTTGGAGATACCTATGAATGTGCTGTAGGACAGGTTTCCCTACAGAAAGGGTGGCAGGCTTCTTGAGGATATTACAGACATGACAGATACAGAGAGCAGACAGAGGTGTGGTCAAGCAGACCCTTCTCTTAGTGGATAGGCCACACTGTTTAGCAAAGCAGTGATATGTCAATACATTTCCAGGAGGACTTCTTAAAACCCCCAAATAAAAAGAAAGAAACAGAAACATTAGGCAGAACTAAATGAGTGAGGCGGTCTTACACCTAGCTAATGCAATAGTGCTGCAGGTGGTAATGGACGGTGATTGTAATTACCAACCTACCCCCCCCCCCCCCCCCCCCCCCCTCTTTTGGCCTCTGTGGACACCAGGCACACAAATGGTGAACAAATATGCATGCAGGACATGTAGGTACGCTCCTTAACACATACAAAAACACACACACACACACACACACAAAGTCAATAAGAAAACAGACGACTTCCCAAGATACACAGATTCAAGTAGAGTATTTTTACTGAAGAATACGAAGGCAAGGTTGACTAGAAATAGTAAATCAAAAGAAAGTAGCTCTGAAGCCACCACAAACTTTAACCACAAAGCTACTGCTATTCACTCTAGGGAAAAAATAGTTGTTTGTATCCTTCATAAGGTTGAATATTAATCATTAATTCAATATAATATTAAATCTAGGTTGAATGGCAGATTCTTGGAGATAGACAAAGCCCTAGAAGTCCATAGAATCATACAGAGTACAGAGGGAGAGCACTGAGCTCTAATTTGTTCAATATGAAGGCAAAGGACTGGAAGTGAAATTCCGTTCTTTGTTGGAACCTCCTAAGTGGCAGATTCTGGAAGAGGCAGGACCTTTACTGCAGTGGACACCTCTTGATCGGTCTGGCTTGACTATTTCTAATTAGTGCTTATTAGGTCTTAGAAGGTTGACTCCCAGGTTAACCTTACCTTGTAGAAATACTACAGGTGCCAGCCAGTTAGCAGACCTTATTATGTATGTGGTTCAATGGCCTTCATCTCTGAAGTGATTCCAGGATATAAAGAGGGTATAAAATAGAGCAAAATAATTGCCCAGCTCTAATTTCACGACATATACCATTTTTTTACACAACAAAAGCAGCATTGGCAGATTATTCAAACTTTCTTCTGAATGGTTTATTCAAAGAGTTAAAAAATAAGTCGAGGAGGGAACATTTTATTGTAGCAGTGTTTAATTATCATAGCCATTTCAGAGGCAGGAAATAAATCAGACAAGAACACAGATATCTTGTCACTTGTCATCCACCACACTGCTCAGTACTCTTTGGCTTTGGTTAGTAATGATGTTAATGATATTAATGGTGTGATTTCTACGTTAAAAATTCTTTACCACTTATTATTATTAGTAGCATTTTAATAGTAAAATATTACTGATATCTTTTAAAATCCAGTCCATTATTAATTTCAAACTCACAGTCACTCTTCACTCTTGTGAGGTAGGACTGTCATCATTGCCCTCACTTAACAATGGGAAACTCCAGGGCATACAGAAGTCGGCAGCAATACTGGGAAAAAAAAAAAAAAATTCAGGTGTTTTGATTACCAACCAAGCTGCTGTGTTCTCTGGAAAAGTACTGTCTTTTTTCCATAGGGACTGACTTTTATGTGATCCTTTGTATTACTTTTTGACTGTCTCACAAACAGGACGATTTTGTCTTTTGATTGTAAGTACTATTTTTTTTTTTTTAAACAGCATTCACATAGTTCCTTGAACATGGTAAGTATTCAATATTTTTTTTTTTTAAGAGTTAGGGGCATGAGGATTGCTGTCATAGGTTGGTTATTTTAGGTGGGACAGTGAGGAATTACATATAATTAATTGGGTTGTTTCTCATTTAAAGGGTCTAGTTTATATTGTGAGCAGATACTGGCCAGGAGGCCAATTTACACTTTGATTACTAAGTTGGCGTCAAAGTGTTGGAAGGATCTCAGTTTCTTTATTAGGAACAGTAAAGATGGAGTATTTGAAAATTTAAGGTGGAGTTGACAAAGTGTCTATATTTTACAGTATACCACACAATGTCTTAATTTCATCTATATACTGAAAATCAGTTAAATCCAGATGACTGGTACTTTCCTAAGAGAAAAACCTTTTCCGTTTTTATAATGTTACCTCAAACTTCTTGGAATAGTTAATTTAATACATCAACTTGACTAGGTTAATGGAAGACTGGATAGATAATAAAACAGTATTTCTGGATATGTCTACAGTTTTTTAATCCTGGACTGTGTAAGGAAAAAGGCACTTCTTCAGTGTGAGTGGGTATCATGACCGGGCTGAAGAAAAAAGGTAGAGGAAGGGAAATCTTGTAAACTGGGGTATCAATGTCCATCAGTTCTGTAAAACAATGGTGTGGCGGCATGTTGCTCATCTAAAGAATATCTAAAAACTGATAATACTTATTCATCCCCTTCCAAGGCTGAGGCACAATAAACGCCAGCAACTACAATATCTTGTTAGACATCCCCAAAAAGTGCTTAAATGTCTCTAGTCATGCTCCTAATCCTACAGGCATCATGGAGAGCTCCAGAAACACAGAGCCTGACAGACAGCTAAATTCATGGCATCACCCTAAATCAAACATTGATTGTCCCACCAAACAACAAAGAACTTATCTAGGGCCATTTCTGTAGAACTAACTGAGATAATGGTCAAAAGGAGACATGGGCATGCTTAAGTATACACACTTCATGCCCCTTGCTCTTTTCCCCTCTACTCCAGAGTGTACATCACTACCGCAAAGATGGTACAGAGGTGCTTAACTTTGATGATCCCCAAGTGGCTGTTTTGATTAAACCCTCTCCCCACACTCACCATCACTTTTATCTACTTTCCTTGGGGCAACAGGCTGACAGGAAGGATCCCCCAGCCACACCTCTTTTAAAGGAGTCACTCCCAATAAAAACTATGTTCTGTCTTGTTCTAAAAAAAAAAAAAAAAAAAAAAAAAAATCATCCTGACACAATTGCTTTGGTAGACAGTACTTGTTCTAGGATTGTTATCTGTACGCTGCCTGCTTTAGGTGGCAATATGTTTTTCTCACGCCCACTTCTCGAAGCCTTTAAAATGGTATTTTAATTTCTTACTTCAGTTTGTATGCCAGGCCACCTGTATACTTCCCCAAAGTGGAGAAAAGAGGGAAAAAAAGTGGTCTTCCCTCCAAGGTTATATTAATATTGAGGTTCAGATTTTGGGGCTATTTAGCATTATTGCCTGGTTTGTCTTCTAATGGGTCCCAGGCCGAGTTGCAACGCCTACACTCAAGAATGAAAGATATCATTTGAATTTCTTTCTTTCCACCCTCTCTATCATAGATTAAAAAACCCTTACTAGAGCTCAGATTGCCCACTTGAGAGCTGTGGGCAGGAAGGGCTGTCTTGAACTAAGTGGATTGGCCTTTTTTCAGAGACAGCTGAGCCCACAGCCAGGCTCTCTGAAGGCACTGTGCTCACGCTTTACTGAAGACTCCCTAGAGTGGTCCTCCGAGAAGTGGGTGTACCTGTAGTTTTGATGGCTACTCCTGGAGTGGCTGTTAAGTCATACGGTGAAAAGCCTTATGTTTTAAGAGCTTAGAATGGGGAAAGCTAAAAACATTTGGATTGCACTCTCCCCCTACGACCCACACATGGTTGTTTAGCTCTTGGTTAAATTATGTAATTTTTTTCTGAAATGAAATTTCCTCGTTAGATTGAGGGTGGTTACAATACCTACCTCACAAACTGTCTACCTTTCAAAGCCCCCACTCCTTTAAACATTTCCTTGTTTCAACCTCCCCACTTGCATTTTGGAGGACGAGGATTGGCATTTTCCAGGTGTCCACATGGCTTGCTTTCTGCTTCAAGTTAAAGGGTCAAGAATCACATTTTGCGGGGGATGCCACACCGACAGGGAATGTGTGTGGGCAGCAGAATTCCGCATCTGGGCAGAGACAGGATGCTCCCTGGGCCAGAAGGGATACTTACCAGCAGCAGCCTTGCTCTAGAAGGCGAAGCCTCTACTGCTGGCCGCTGGCTACCCAGGTTTTCCCTCGGGCTGGCGCTGCCCAGGGTCGACCTGTGTCCCTCTGATCTGGATGAGCGATTGCGAGCATTGCGAGCTGAGCGAGGTGTCAGCGCCGAGCTCGTGAGGCCCAGGTGGGCGCGGATGAGGCAGGTCCGCCCGGATCCTCGCAATCTTTGGGTAGTCGGGACAAAGGCACTTTGTGTTTGGGGGTCATGTGGTGCGTCGCCCTGCGGCTCCCAGCCCCCTAGCTTTGTCCCTCAACTTCCTCCCAGGCGCCGCGTCCATTCCAAGTCCCCCTCTTTGTCTGGCCGCCACCCCAGCCCCTTTGTTGTCCGCCGCTCACGCAGGGAGTGGGTGGGGACGGCGCCCACCATTCCTGAGAGAGGAAGCAAACAGAGGCGAGAGGCAAAGCCGCCCTCGCACGCCCCCGCCGGCGATCACGACTCGCCCTCGCCCTCCCTCGGGCGACGGTCGCGGTCGAGCCTCAGCCCCTCGCCAGCCCTCTGCACGGAGGAGGGGCGCGGCGAGGCAGGCGTCCTCTAGATTGGCTGCGGGAGTCGAGGCGCTGCGCTACCGACCGGGCCGCGGGGCTGTCGGGCGGCGTGTGCGCGCGGTGGGGAGGGGGCGCTGGAAGCTGCTGGAAATCGGGCAGCCGGGCGGCGTGAGGGGGCCGTGATGGCCGGCGGCCGGGTGGGCGGGGCGCCGCGCGGTGGGCGGGGCCGAGCGGCTCCGCCCACGGCCCTCCCCGCGCGGCTGCTCCGACCGCGGGCGGCCGAGGGCGGGGCGCGCCGCTGCATCCCCATCCCCGGCGTAGCTCGGCACAGGGCGAGCGGCGCCTGGCCGGAAGCGGGCGAGCGGGCGCAGCGTCGAGGCCCGGCCATGGCCACTACCAGCACCACGGGCTCCACCCTGCGCAGCCTCTCAGCAACCCGTGCAGCTGCCCATCGATCCAGGTACCGGCGTCCGGGGCGTCGCGCCCTGGTCGCCCCTGCCACGGCAAAGTATGGTGCCACCCGGGCGGGAGCAGGGGGTGGGGACCTGGGGCCGGAGGCCGCCTGTGTGCCCGGCTGCCGGCGGGGGCGGGGCAGCGGAAGCTGGCCTCCGTCCCCTCGCCTGTCGCTCTGGCTGGTGCCCGCGGTGCCCACCCAGCCCCATCCACCCCCGCCCCGGGGCGGGGAGTGGGCGCGGGCGGAGGCTCGGCGACAGCCCGCCGGAGGAGGGCTAAGACAGACGTGCGGGTGTGCATGCTGTCGCTGCCCGGCCGATGGGCGCCGGACCCGGAGTCCCGGGGACGACGGAGTGGACCCAGGGACGGCCGCCCGGGTATCCGCTCCTGGAGTCTGAGCTTGGTTTGGGGTGCCTAGTGTCCAGGATGGGGCGTGAATGGCTGGGGGCTCGAGAGGTCCTGCACTTGGGGACAGTTTGCATTGAAGTGTGACTGGAGAGACTGCGAGGCAACAGTTTGGGGGGAAGGCAGGTTATGAAGAGGAAGTCCAAGTGAGTTCATGATGCCAAGGTTTGTGGTGAAAAAGTTGCAGCTGTGGATAGGAGCAGCCATCCTGTCCCCTCACCCTAACCTCAGAGAAGCATTTGACACTAGGGAAGGCTGGGTATTTAAATGAGGCCAGTAGAATTTGGTTGTTTAAAAGGGCCTCGGGATTACTGAGAAATAAATAATGTTGGGATGGAGAAAGCAGCGCCATTTTTTATTGAGCAAAGCAACTTTGAAGTATGTCCTGAGAGAGGTCTGGGGAAAGTTGTTGGTGGGGTAAAGTTAACTGTTGGTCTAGCCCCAGGGCTGAGGGTAATTGGCTTTGAAATCTTGCTTAACATTATTTCTGATCCTGGAGGTGCTTGCACTGTCCTCAGCTTGACTGGCTGCCATTGATGTCTTAAGGATTTCCTTTAGAATACAGAATTCCTCACCTCTCTGGACTTAAGCTGGAGGTGACATCAAAGCTAAACACCATGCTCATTGCTCTGTGCTTCTCTGTTTAAAATAAAATACACTGAGTTATGTTGAAGGAGGGTTAGACAGTTCTGTCCTAGAGTTCAGATCTGAGGTCTTTCCTTCATTACACTGGCAACTTTCAATTAATAGTGAAATACCTGTTATGCCACATAGCTTAACTGCTGTTGTGATGTGTATCATGCTAATGAGCTACTAGAGTGCCCAAGTACTTGGTTCCTTTGTTCACAGGGTTAGTCCTTGTTTATTAAGGTGATCAGAACAGAAAGCTTTGGATCGTCTCCTCCTGTTGAGGTAGTCTCGCAGTTTTCTAAATGGAGTTGTGGCACATGACCTTTGGCTGTGTTAAGATCTCTGATCTAAAATAGGGTTGTTGTCATCCTACCCGTAAAGGGAGGGCAGGATCGCTTTGAAAATTTTTCTCTTGCTAATGAGAAACAAGAGAGACTTCTACCCTTTCATTCTTTTGGGGAGACAGTTGCGTACTCACCCTGCCGTAGCCCTGCCATGCTAATAGTTTTAGATTTATGTGAAGGATCATAATTTTAAGAAGTAATCTAATATTAATAAGCTCCTTTAAACATCTCAGCAATCCAGAGAAAGTTCTTTGTGGAAGTAAGCATATGGGAGGATCCAAGGGAAGTGGACTTGAATTCATAGTGTGACTTTACTTGGCACCTCAGATAATCTTCATCACCTCTGGGGAATCTCTTAAGTTTGTAGAACCCTGAAGGTTTATATGGCTGTTTGTATAATACAGGGATTGGCTGTGTGGTAAACAAGTCTTAAGACTTATTAGTTAAATATCACTACAATCTGTACTTTTTGCAGCCACAGTTATTCCCCATGGAAATACTGAAGAATTGATTCTTAAGACGTGAGCCGGGTGGTCATGGCGCACGTCTTTGATCTCAGGAGGCAGAGGCAGGAGGATCTCTGTGAGTTTGAGCCCAACCCTGGTCTACAAGAGCTAGGGCTATATAGTGAAACCTTGTGTAGAAAAACAAAATAAAACAAAAAAGACATTAGCAAAGCTCTCGGAGTAATTAAGACCTCACATGATAAAGTTAAGCCACACTTTTCAAAAAAGCCAACCAGAAAAGTTTTTATAACACGTGAATAGTTGAATCCAAGTTGAAAGAAGCCCAAGGACTCGTGTAGTCAAATAATGTAATTCAATGGGGGGAGAGGAGGGGAAGGACAAGTCAGGAAGTTAAAAATTAAATAATTAGCGCTAGGTGTTGTTTGGTGCGTGCCAATTAACAGTGTTTGGAAAATTTAGGAAATTATAAAAGCAATTGTTTTAGGAAGTAATAAAATGTGAACCTTTACTTTTGTGTTGACTTGGTACGCTTAGAACCTGAGGTGCCCCTTGCTCTGAGGTAGCAGAAGGAGATTTTATGTTGTCAGGCAAAGGCAAAAGAGCAGAAAATCCCGCCTTAGGCTCCTGAATCTTTTATCAGTACTAAAAATTCCAGAATGACCTTGAGGTAGTCAAGGTATTCCGTTGAGTTTGGGAAGTTACAAGGTTCTTTAAAGATAGGAAGTACCTGACCTCTGGTAGTTCTCCTCTCCTAGGCCCTGCTTTTCAAGTGACTATTTTTAGTGTAATTCTGGAGATCTGATTAAAGGGATGTGTGTGGAGAGTGGGCTTTGAGTAAAGGAAACATCTCGAGGGCTAGCTGTGCCAAAGAAAAGGAGTGAGACTCAGGAGAGACCAGGTATCTTCGTATCACGGGGCTTGTGTTCCTTATAAGTTGCTGATATGGGGTTTTAGACTTCACACAGCAAGTATCAAAATGAACCTAAGAATAAAGTCCCAGGTGACCAACATATGTATATATATGTGTGTGTGTATGTATTTTAACATCATCTACTTCTGTTACTTCTGCTCTTACCCCCTCCCTTCTCCCTTCTTTCTCCCATGATGCTGTAATTACCACTATGAAACTGGGGTAAATAGCCAGCTAGTGCCTCTAGGCAGAAGATTGGTTGAAGATGAGGCTTGGAACAGCCTTCTTGAGATGGGAGTCTCTGTTTTATAAATCATATGACATATTCTTGGGACAGGGAAAGACAAGAGAGGTGGAGACTTGTGGTGTTTGGAAAGGTTTGAAGGAAGGAGGAGGGAGACAGGAGTGTGTTGGGGGATCTGTTAGGAGTTATCAAGTTTTGAAAAATCCAGTAGAATCATAGTGTCCAACGCTAGAGAGGTGGTGAAACTTTCCATGTAGTCTGCATTCTTCAGTACAATTCTCACACCTCCGGAAGTCAGACTCCAAAGCTGAATTGCTCAGTTCACATGCCCATGTGCCCATGTGTGTGCTCTTGAGTGTCTGCAGAAACGCCAGTGTGTTTTGTAGCATTAACGTGGGAGAACTACTTTGAATGTGTCTTTGTTTTAGAACTGGGTCTCTTGGCAGCGAAGGTGAGAATAAGAAAAACCATCTAAAGTTCCAAATGTGCCAAGTGTATGTGTGCATGTGTGCATGTGTGTGCACACGTGTGTGTTTATATGTGAATGTGTGTATGTGTATTTATATGTGTGTGCACACACGCACTCGTGTATGTAACAGGGAGAGGTGGGAAGGCTTATGAAATCTTTGCTCTTTTTTTTGGTCAGTTTGTTGATTGACTTTTTCTCCTAAGTCTCAGTCTTCTTTGTGCAGACAGCCATGGCACTTTAGGGAAGAGTTAGCCTAAGAGTGGTTTTTTTTAAAAAGGATTCCCTGGACAGACAGGGCTGGGTTCTGCTGAGTTCTTCCATAGGTAGAGGTGGTAAAAGAAGGGGGCAAAGGTTGCATGTCCTAGGGTTAGTTCTGTCCCACCTCTGGAGAGCTTGGCTGGCTCTACACTTGTGAGGGCCAGTCTCCATGACAGAATGTTGTTGGGGAGCCCAGCCAGGAAGGCCTATGGGTCTGGAATCACCCTGTCCGTTAACAGTTTCAGAAAATGTCACTGTATATAAATGTTACTCTCCTGTGCTAAATGTGTGCCGAACCTAAGTTTAAAAATCCCATAACTTTGTGTTTAGGAACAGATAAAAAGGCCTGAAATGTGGAGGGATACAAATCTAAAGTCAAGAGAGGAAAGTGGACTAATAATTTGAGGAAGTTTCTGTAGGAAGGGGTTGAGAACTTGCCCTGGGAATGCCGTTAGATGTAGGGTCCTTGTATATCCTGCTTACCTCTCTTCATTAGCAGAGTGTCAGCATGTGGTGGTGGCTTCGGGCTCCCTGAGTAGGGTGAGGGCCTTGCTCTGCCCGCTGCTTGCTCTTGGGCAGTTACTATGTTTGCTTGTTTTTTCTCTCTTTCTCTAGCTCGATTTAGTGTGTCATCCCCCCCCCCCGTTTGTAGTTCTGGCTGCCCTGGAACTTACTCTATAGGCCAGGCTGGTCTTAAACTCAGAGATCCACTTGCCTCTGCCTACCACCAAGTGCTGGGATCAAAGGTGTGTGCCACCACGCTGGGTCCCACTGTGCTTTCTTAAGTCCACATCTCCTCCTCCTCTGTAAAATTAGTAAATAAACACTATGTATTCATAGATTATTATAAAACACATAATCGATGTAATAACCTGGCTCCCAATAGATGCTCGTGCACAGTTTCTCCCCTAATTACGAAATACTTGCATTTTATATTTTATTTTTAAAATTGCATTCTTAGGGCTTCAGGGATTTCCTTAGTGAAGGGCACCAGGAAAGCTCTGGTCAAATTTTTTGTATTCACAAAGTAGAATTCAAACCTACTTGTAAATTTGGAGTTAAACGGTTTTTGCTGCCACCTTACTGTTTAGAGTTCTTTGTGACTTGATACTGTTCCTCCCAACTGTCCTGCCTGTCTCCCAGTGCAGATAACCCTGGTCTCTGTGTGTTAGGTCGGGTGTGGCCAATTTGAACTACTCAAAGTAGCTTACATAGCTGTTGATTGCAATCCAGTTTAATAGGTGGGATTCTGCCACACTCCAATTTTGTATGATTTCTTTCAGACGAGGCAAAGATATGAACCCCAGAAGAGAGGTTCTTTGGTGATGTTGAGAATGAAAAGATGGTTGAAGATGGGAGAGCCCTTTCTTTAGTCACTGTGGGAAAGCTGATATGTGGAGGGTTAGAAGTGGGATTCAGGAGGGTGCTCACTCAAAGGCACCAGTGCTGTGTCCTCCTCAATTCTCAGTGTCATCAGTGACTCCTCCCTCTCATGGCTGGTCACTGCTGGTCAGCCCTCTTCCCAGCCCATCTCTAGAGCACCTACTTACAGTCCCTCGCTGATCTCATTTAATGTGACTGGTTCCTCATTTGAGCCCTGGAAGCAAACTTTGATACGTACATTCTGCCTGCTGTTTCATGCATCCCTCAGGTTCTGGAAGGAGACAGATTCAAGGAGGTAATAAGAAGTGTGGGGCGATGGTGGCACATGTCAGCAACCCCAGCTCTTTGGGAGGTAGAGGCAGGCAGATCTCTGGGAGTTCAAGGCCAGCCTGGTCTACTTAAGCTCACACAGAGAAACCCCGTTTCCAAAAAACAAACAAACAAAAGAAATGCTTAGGAAGATGTGGTAGGCTAGTGGAAAGCAGCAGGGGAATGAAGGGATTCCCAGATCAGTTGAATTGTATATGCAGGGGTGAGAGGAAGGAAGGGGCAGAGTCCCAGGAGAGCTGCTGAGGAGCAGGGATGCTTGGAGGAGGGAAGGAGTTGAGGACCTAGAGGAAGGGCTCAACCTAGAGTGAGTCTGAGGTGTGGATGACATCTCTCCCTTGCCTCCCATCCTTGGGTTTGCTTCTGGGGTCTCCTTCGGAGGCTCTGGGGCCAGGACAGAACTGGGAGTGGATCTGGAGGGGGATGCGTAGGTACCACAGGACTGTGACTGCTGAGCTGCTTCTCAGTCCTGAAAGATACAGGAAGAGGTCTGTCTGGCCACCGCTTGGGTCCTTCTTATAGTCCCTTTCTCCCTGCACAGTTGGAGAGCATAGCTGACTTTTCCCCTTTTCATCTTTCTACTTCCTACTCACTCCTAAGAGCCATTGTCCTTGGGCCCTGCCCCCTGACACTAATAGACAGATCCACTGGCAAAACTTGGAAAAGTGTGTGTAGTACTCACCCGTCACTTGCTTGTTTAAATTGTCACAGCTTCCATGTTGCTGCCGAAGTACTTTCCACAGTGTGGCTGAGACCATTTGTGTCAAAATCTCACACACACACACACACACACACACACACACACACACACACAAAGGTGTTCCCTGGCTCTAGCTAGTCCTAGAAACTAGGGCCAAGGGATCTAGAAACTAGGGCCAAGGGATCTGCATTTGACAGCCCTCCTCCCCTAGCCCCATCCTCATCAGAGGCAGAGATCTGGGTCAAGTATTTCGGTCATTTTTTATTACTAAAAGGCTATAAAAATACAGTGTATGGGGCTGGAGAAATGACTTAGTGGCTAAGAGCCACTGTTTCAAAACACTGGAGTTGGGGTTCCTACACATATATCTGGTAGCTCGAGGCCTCCAGTAACTCCAGCTCCAGGGACTTCATAGGCACCTGAATTCACATACACATACCCACACAGACATATATGGTTAAACATGAAAAAAAGTAAGAAGCAGAGCTTAGGGTATAGCCTAATGGTAGGGTACTCTCCCAGCATGCAGAAGGTCATGGGTTTGAACCCCAGCACTGAAACAAAACAGAACAAAAAAAAAAAATGCCCCCCCAAAAAAAACCTGGTGGAGTAATTTTAAAGTACTTAATAAAGTAACACACATGATGCATTTCGGTGGTTTGGCAATCACCAGAATATGAAGGAGTAAGACTCATAGTGTACTCTAGGCCCTGACGTGGGACAATTTTGGTTGAATAATGTGTGTGCGTGGCTTCTTTCTGTCTGTCCCGTCACATTATGTCATGACTGCATGCCAGTTTCATGTGTAGAAAGGGCTAAGTCTAGCTTGGAAAAGCTTCCTGAATGCGGCCTTCTGGCCTTCCTGACGGCCGTGGGCCAATACCTGCTCCATTCATTCTCACTGCATGCTCTGAGAAACACTGGTCTAAGGTCAGGCCTACAGCCTGTGAAGGGTGGCTCTTGGATGCCTTGCCCTCCAGCTTGACCAGGAACATTCTCCAGAGCGTGTGTGGAAGTGGAGAGAGAATTCAATCCACACCTGCTGTGCTTCCATGCACTGTCCAATCTCATACACGTCCTCAGTGCATTTTCCTTTTTCTCTTAATTCTTTGCTTTAATGAAGCCATCTTTTTTTCCCTCCCCGCCCAAACCCTCTGTACCCTTTTATGTCTGGCAAACTTTTGCAGTATTTATCTAAGGTCTATGTCTTCCTAAGGTCCCCTGCTTCCCTTTTAGGCCTCTTGGATGTGTAAAACATCTGTGTTATATGTCTTTGAACTTCTGCAGCAGGTTGTGAGCATCCCAGGGTGATTGGTCACTTGGACCCCTCTTAGAGAGTTGCCTCTCTTGTCCCATGCAGCTTCCCTGTGATGAGGCCATTGCTGTAGAATGTGCCCAGAAAAGAACCTGTACCATTTCCACCCTGTGTCCTCCAGGACTGGGTCTGCCTTGCCAGGCTCTTCGTCCCTTTCCTCTGGCTCTTTTCAAAGGTTCACATCTTTCTGACTCTTGGAGGCAGGCTGTAGAGGGATCCTTCTGATCTTCTAGGGTTCTCCCATGTCCTTGTTATTCAGGGTCTATCACTTGCCTTGTGTCCTTCCCCCTAGAATCTGCTCTGGGGGAACCTGTAGCATTTAACTTGGTTTATTCCATATGGCACCGTAAGTTCCTTTGGGATAGGGCTTGATGTCTCCTGCTCGGGACCCTCCTTGTGTGGAGGGAGGATGGACTAAGTGACAGCAATGTGATGAAGGTCTTAGCCTGGCTGACAGTCTGATCGTGAGCGTGGCAAGCTGCTTATCTCTATAAGCTTCAGTGTCTCACTGTGTAGCCTTGGCTATTCTGGAACTCACTGTGTAGACCAGGTTGGCTTCAAACTCCTTTGTAAAGATGACTGTGCCTTCTGAGTGCTCGGATCAAAGGCATTTGCCACCATGCCTGGCTCAGTTTCATTGTCTATCAAACGGGGCACATAGTAGGTTGTGTCTAGTAAGAGTGGGTGGGCATTGCAGCTATAAACAAGTAGAGTCCAGTGGGCAGGGCTATGAGTGTTAGTATCTCAGGCTGTCTTCTGAGGGCTATGTGTGTTAGTATCTCAGGCTGTCTTCTGGAGGGCTATGAGTGTTAGTAACATATCAGGCTGTCTTCTGAGGGGCTATGAGTGTTAGTATCTCAGGCTGTCTTCTGAGGGCTATGAGTGTTAGTAACATATCAGGCTGTCTTCCGAGGGACTGGGCGGGAGCACATCTTGTATGACTTCAGTCTAGTCCTTTGATTCTTCAAACCTTTTCACCATCCTTTAGATAAGTATGACAGCACGCTAGACATGGGGGGTGCCATCCCATGTGGTGACTACTACACTCAGAACACTGCAGCTCTGGGTGTTGCTGTTCAGGGGAGAGGGAAGAAACCCAGAGGTCCTCACCAGGGCATCAGAGAGGCTGAGGTCTCACTGGCTGTGTTCGGGGCATTTCCAGTAAACACAGCATCTTCTCCAAGGGTAGCCGCACTTCCCTGGCTGGAAACTGCCTTCTGTCTCTTAGAGCTAGTATGTGTCCTGAATAGTGAAGTCTCAGTCGGTCAAGCTTGCTGAGGGATAGCTAGAAGATCTCTGCTAGTGGGCACAGACCTTTTGACCGACTGTTAAATTTCCTTCCAGTAGGCATTAGGAGCTGAAGACAGGCAAAACACTGAAGATGAGTGATTGCAAAGGAGCTGAAAATAACTCTAGCTGTCGGTATTCTCAGGCAAGGGATCCTACTGCTTGGGGAAGAGCAGCTCTATCAACATGTTAATCTAGAGATCGAGACAAAAAGAAGCCTTCAGATGGCACAGTTGTCTTTGTAGGAACAAAACTGCCAGTTGTATCCTGTGCCTGTGTTGTGTAAAGCAAGGTCCTCTAAAAGGACTCCTTTGCAGTAATGTCTATGTCCCCTGTGACACCCGTTTTCACTGTCCCTTCTTGTCCAGAACAAGCCTCTTGTGGCCAACATCTGGTGAGGGTAGGCAGGTACTTCCAGTTCAACCCAGAGGAACAGAGTAACTGGTGCCCCTTGGGGCATGAGGAAAAGTCGAGTTCAGCTGACAATGGATTTAACACTTGCTCTGACTGACTCTCCTTGGCCCTCAGTTAGTGTCAGAACTACATATCTGCTGATGCAGTCGTGATGACGTAGGACACATCTAATTAATACTACATTTCAGGATAAATATTCAACCTACGGCAAAGTCATAGACGTTAATCAGTGATAGCGATTGTGTGAAGCAACAAGTACAGCAAACTCTGGGGTCCTGGTTGGTGACGAGGTGTCCCTGTAGCTGACCAGGTTAAGGGGTGGGATGCAATAGCTCATTCCAGTGTCCACTCCCAGTTCACATGCTCAGAGAGCAGACAAGGAGTAAATACTGGTGCATATGTTTTCTGAGGTGCATGGTCTGTTGTCAGGAACGCCTCCTGTCTCTAGAATGGAACACCCCTTCCCACCTTTGCTAATGTTTGCCTTAGAGGAATGTTTGCTTGGTGCCAAAGCTGACTTTTCAAAGGGAAGCTGGGAATTTGGGTTTTTAAAATTTTGAATAAAGTTTCACTTTTTTTTTTAAGTCCTAGCAACACATTTAGATCTGGTTTAGCTAATTAACCACTTGGAATTATGAGTTTCTATTGCAGTTTATATTTTGAGTCCATGCTCAAGTACGCTACTGTGTTTGAAGGCTTAAGAACTTTGACAAAGAAGGACCTCTGGCAACTCCATGGCAATATCAGGGGAAGAGCCCTCATAGTTTGTCATTCAGTGATTTCAATCCTAACCAAGTTGACCCCAGAAAGTTTCCAGTTATACTGTATTTGGTTGAAATGGTCATGTCTTAGATAGATTTTATTTTGAAAGTTAATATCCTACTAAAATGGAGGACTAAGATTTTATGCTGTTATTATTTTTATTCATTTTACAGAGCTGGTATTATTATTGTTAAGACTCTCTTTTTTTCTCTGTGTAGTAGCCCTAGCTGTCCTGAAACTCGCTTTGTAGACCAGGCTGGCCTCGAACTCTCTGTGATTAAAGGTGTGTGCCACCGTCCAACAATATCAAGACTGTCTTATGGGCTAAGGCATTTTGTTAGTATTTCCAGTTCTACTTGAGGCCGGAGTGTATCATGTGATAACTATTCAGGCTTTGGAGTGTAAGTTTAATCCACAGACTGCCTCACTGTTGAGAGCTGGCATGCCTTTTAAAATACTAAGTCTGACACAGCTGTTCATATTAGCTGCATCCCCAGAATAGAAGTGACAGAGATTCTTGGTGTGTGAATGCAGGACAGGATAGGGAGGGACCCTTAGTGTCTCTGGAGATAATTGAGGGCTCTTTAGTGAAAAAGAAAAAAAAGACAACCCTGGGGGCTGGAATTGTAGTTCCTGTCCATTCTGCAATGCCAGTTAGTTATGTCTTCTCTTTTTGTTCTTGGAAAATATTCCCCAGCTGCATAATAATTTGGCACCGCAGCCTTGGTCTTCTGTGAGTGGAGATGGTGATACATTCATCAAAATTCGAGAGCGGGGTGTTTTGAGTATTGTTGAGCTGTGTTTTTGATAAGGTTTGGGGGGGATTCATTTCTTGAGACTGTTTCTTTATAAAGATACAAGAAATATAATGGAGAATTAGAAATTCCACAAAGGTGCTTGACATAGATTCAGAGTTTTACCATGTAGAACTATAAAGTGGTGTGCAGCAGTTTTTATTATTATTTCTTTATTATTTTTGAGAGTATGACATTGGGCAGGAGATAGTTGAGTTCATTTTTTAAAATTCCTACTTGGAATGTCAGAGGTAAAAGATGTTAGAAAATATTTGAACAAAGAACAAAATAGCCTGGGATAGTGCCAGGGGGCTGGCCTTGGATTCTTTTTTTCCTTTTTGTATTTTGTTGAAAGCACGGACCTCTAGAAAATAATGATGAACTTAGAGGGCTGTTCCTTGTTTTATCCCTAACTCCAGATTTGGTAAATGCATAGCAGGGGAGGTTTAGCTGGTAAAATGAAAGAGAAAGGCTGTGTCAGGTCAGTTTGCCCTGGCTAGACAGGTAACATGGACCAGCAAACAGACAAACAACTTAGCTTCATAGTGTAAGCAGTGTGTGATAGGGCCAGGCACGAAAAGGAAAAGGAAATAAATATTTTGTGTCTTGCTGTTAATGTATCAGGAATGATAGACTATGATGGGACTTGAACTCAAGTAGGCTGCCTCAGACAGAGAAAGGTTAGATCTCTGACCAGAGCCACTGTTCTGGACCATATAGCTTTGGCAAGTGTTATCTGTGTGAATGTTGGTGATTGTAGCGGGATGGGTTTGGTTGTTACTTGAGATGGCAAGAATGACTGTCGGTTAGTAAAGCTTATTGAGTACCCAAAGGTCATTGCTAAAATCTGGGAGTTGTGGTAAGCCCTAGAGAGATACAGAGAGCAGGAGCAGGGTGAGAAAGACTGACAGATATTTCCAGCATGTGAATCAGAGTCAGAAGACAGCTGTTGGAGTTTGGACAAGGCTTCCTCATCAGTGACCCTGAGGGTGTGCATGTGTGAGTGCATGCCTGTGTGTGTGTGTGTGTGTGTGTGTGTGTGTGTGAACCATTGTGTCACTAGCAGTGCACATTAGTGTTATTTCTGCTCTACCTACTGATATAAAAGTCCTGGATTCATCTGACAGGTGTTACCAGCCAGCTGGGTTTGTATGAGAGTTCCCTACAGCCCTTGTTAAAACAGTGGTTTTCCATGACGGTTGTGCTAATTTACATTTCACACACAGTGTGCTAAGATTCCCTTCCCTCACTTTGATATCTTTTTTTTTTTTTTTTTTTTTTTTTTTTTTTTTTTTTGGTGATGACTCTTCTTGCCAGAGTGAGGTGGTTTTGATTTACATTTCCCTGATGAGTGATGTTGAACATTTGTACTAAAAAATTTTAAATGAAATAGCAATATTATCCAGCAGTTGTACATCTGTGTATAAATCCAGAGGAAATGAAATCTGTATGTTGAAGAAACATCTGCATTCCCATGATTATTGTAGCGTTAGTCACAATAGCCAAGGAATGGAAATACCCCAGGTGTCCGTCAACTGATAAATATAGGAAAAAAATGTGTTACACATACACACATGGATACTGTCTACATATATACATGAGGATACTATCTACATATACACATGGGGATACTGTCTACATATACACACACAGGGATACTGTCTACATATACACACACAGGGATACTGTCTACACACACACACACACAGGGATACTGTCCACACATACACACACAGGGATACTATCTACATACACACACAGGGATACTGTCCACACATACACACACAGGGATACTGTCTACATATACACACACAGGGATATTGTCTACATACACACACACAGGGATACTGTCCACACATACACACACAGGGATACTATCTACATACACACACAGGGATACTGTCTACACACACACACACAGGGATACTGTCTACATACACACACACAGGGATACTGTCTGCATATATGCACGGGAAATAAAACACACACAGGGATACTGTCTACATACACACACACAGGAATACTGTCTACATATACACACACAGGGATACTGTCTACACATACACACACAGGGATACTGTCTACATATACACACACAGGGATACTGTCCATACATACACACACAGGGATACTGTCTACATACACACACAGGGATACTGTCTACATACACACACAGGGATACTGTCTACACACACACACACAGGGATACTGTCTACATACACACACACAGGGATACTGTCTACACACACACACACAGGGATACTGTCTACATACACACACAGGGAAAGGGCCAATACAAACACATACACAGAAGGAGGCTGCCTAAATAGCACAGGGATACTGTCTACATATACACACACAGGGATACTGTCTACATACACAACACACACAGGGATACTGTCTACATATACACACACAGGGATACTGTCTACATATACACACACAGGGATACTGTCTACATACACACACACAGGGATACTGTCTACATATATGCACAGGGATACTGTCTACATATACACACAGGATACTGCTGTACATATGCACACGGGGATACTGTTGAGTCATAAAAGGGTAATGGTTCCCACGGGCTGGGGTGCATGTGACACTGATCAATATAGTGAGCAGGGAGTATGAGGATCAATGTGCTGATACAGATGGTAACAACAGGTATTGATAGTGGATTGCCTGGTAACCATAGGTAATGATAAGGGACTGTGTATTTCAGAAAGCTAAAAAGAGGAAGTTTTGATGTTTGCATCATAAAGAAATGATGTTTTGAGGAGGTGGATATAAGTGTAACCTAAAATGAAACTTTATGTGTGCATGTGTGTGGTGAGTTGTCACATGGTACTCCATAAATGCAAACATTTTAAAAATTTTCTTTAGTAAAGTTGGCATCAGGGCTGTAGCATCAGGGGTTCTGACTCAGGGAGCCTGGGCTGGAGACGGCTGTTGTGTCTGAAGTTTTACAGGTGATGCTGTGATAGTTCCCTGACATTCAGTGCATGAGAAAGAGGGGGTCCTTGCTGTCTTAGGGCATGAACATTCACTTACACTTATGTTGCTTGGTCATATGAAGATGGAGTGTAGTGAGCTGGAGGAGTGGTTAGGAGCTGTAGCCAGCTGCAGCATGATAGCAGAACAACACAGCAGGCTCGCCACACCCTGGACTCATCTAGGGAGTATATATGTGTGAAAATAGGTGTGTTGCGTAGGCTGAAGTATACACTTTTCTGGTTTCCCAGAGCAAAAGTACAACTTGCAGGGAGGGAGCAGTGTTTGTTAACACAGGCTCACGCCTTCAGCAAATATTGGCCCTGTGCTTGGCTTGTAAGTTTGAGAGAGCAAAGAAAGAATAGGCAGGGTCTGAGAAGTAAGACCAAACAAACACTGGGGCTGGATCGAGGGCTCAGCCTTAAGAGCACTTGCTTCACTCCACCTAGGTTCGATTCCCAGCACCCACAAGCAACTGTCTGGAACTCCAGTTCTACTGGGAATCCCAACAGCCTTTTCTGGCTTCCGACTGCACCAGGCACCTGGCAGGGTACACAGACAGGCATACAGAGGAAAACATCTGCACACCTAAAACCAAACCAAACCAAACCCAACCAAACCCATTGCACCCAAAATTCAGGAGCCAGCTTGTGCTTGCCCAGGTGGGAGGTACTTGTGCCCCACTTTCTCTGTCCACAAGGAGCTGTTGTGTAGCAAGTGCTCTGAGAATGTTACTGTCAAGCAGCCTTTTATGCAAAGTGCCTGTTTGCATAAATAGGGTTTACTCTGGGAACCCTCTGGTGGGTGGTGGGCTGGCTTCTGCTTGAATGCCCCTGTAGGTGCCAAGCCTGTTCCATTATTAGGACAGCCAGTTCCATTTCTAGGTAGTTTTAATTGCTTGCAAACTTTCTGAATTAATCCCTAAGTGTCCCAAGTAAGCCTTCGAGAGAGGTGGAGACGTCTGATCCCCTCTCCTGTAGCTGGCTTGTTGTGAATGATTGCATTTTAGCGGGCAAGTTGTCAGTGTCCTGGGTTTTCTCATGCTCAGCATTTATGGTGGGGGAGTGGGGGCACATGGATCAGCCATCTGAAATCCTAGTGTTTGAGCTTTATATACTTACTTGAAAATTAATGTTTGCCTTTGTTGTTTACTAAAGTGTACCAAAAAGACCAAAATTGCAGACTTAGCACTGAGCGAGTTGTCAAAACTAAATTCTATGGAGACATGCCCCAGACACCTGCTCTTCTTTGCACTCGGTGGGCTGCTGTGTGAGCTAGCTCATGTGAGCTAGGGGATAGAGTGGAATTCAGGGACACATTGTCAAGACTGTTAGGAGAGGGGCTGCAGATCCTGCAAGGCCCAGTGTCTCCCACTGACAGTATGATTGACGTGGAGTTAAAGCATTGTCCAGGCAGATCCCAAAGGGATCTTTGTCTTCAGCTCCTGAAAATGGCTGGCAAAGGTCTCTCATTATTTCTGCAAATACTTGTCTTCCGTAGATCCAGACAATGGTAGCGATTTGTAAAGTGGTCTTGCTCTTTCTGTTGTCTTTGGGTTCAGTTAGAATAATTCGCGTTCAGGGGCGCCTCAGCGTTCCCTGAGCTTTTCCCTTTCTTCTTCGCATTTCTTACATGTTCTTTTGTTACGCGTGAGTTTGAGTTTCTTTTTCTGCTTTGTGAAATTGTGATGGCAGAGCTACCGTTTTGCTTTTAAATCACAAGATAAGGAGAATTCACTAACAGCTTTTTCATGCAGGACCATTTTCATGACAAGTGAAACTAAAAATCAAAGGCAGTTCCTCGAGTTTATTTAATGCTAGCACACCAAGTGGTTTCATAAATGGCAGTATTAGGGACAGTAATTTTACATGAAAATAAATCTGCTTCCAAGGATCTGAGTCCCTTCCCTAAGGTTGTTTACGGGAGGTCTCTCTCAGGAGTCATATGTTTCCCCTAGTCACAGCTTCGTCCTCATTACTTACCACAGTTTTACTCTTGTAGACACGGGTAAGTTTGCATTGTAACTGGTAGCATTTGAATGTATTGACCACAAAGGTGATTGGCATGCCGTATTACATACATAATGATTACATATATTTTGAGCTAATATTTGTGTGTTAACAATAAACATGAGTGGTGCACGTTGTTTGTATTATTACTTCCTGCCTTTGGAAATGATGGCAGCTTGGGCTGCATGATGGTTACTGATCTATATGGAATTAGCAATGTTTGGAGTGATCAGGAAGCAAGCAGTAGCTAGAACCAAATCGAAGGCAGAGTAGGGGGACTTGGGCTGAACAGCAGAGCAAAACCAAACTTCAGTTCATCTGTAAATTAAAAAGTGAGATGGAGTTAGGTATTTTGACTTATCTGTAAGTGTCGATGAATATTCATCTCCATCTATTTCACTGCTGCTGTAGTAGGGAGCCGGATTTACTTTTTAATTTTTTTTTTTTTAAAGTATGCTTAGAAGCAGAAAAAAGTTACTTAGAAGCAGTTCTTTTGTCATGTCTTAGGGTTTCTATTGCTGTGAAGAGACACCATGACCATGGCAACTCTTATAAAGGAGAACATTTAATTGGGGTGGCTCATAGTTTCAGAGGTTTGTTGCGTTATCATCATGGTGGGAAGCATAGCAGGCAGTGTGCAGGCAGACACGGTGCCAGAGAAGGAGCTGAGAGGTCTACATCCTGAAGTGAAGATTCTGTACGAGGCCCACTTGAACATATTTGACTTTAAAGCCCGCCCCCCACAGAGACACACTTCCTCCAACAAGGCCACGCCCCCCAGTAGTGCCACTCTCTATAGGCCAGGCATTTCAGACACATGAGTCTGTGGGAGCCATGCCTATTCGAGCCACCACACATTATGTTTAAACTCTTCATAGTGTTGTTCATAAGCTTTGTTCTGGAATCTCATTCCAGAGTATTCGGTGTCAAGATAAACATTCATTGCAAATGATGCCATGTTGTTTCCTTTCGTGGCTACCTCTCTAAGATATTGCTATGACGCCTTCTTTCCTATCATGTGGCTTTCTTCCTGTCCTTTTTCTCTTCTTCCTGGTCTTATTTGCATGTTTTTTTTTTTTTTTTTTTCCATAGACATGTGTGGTGCCCGGATAAGATGATTTATTTTAGGTTTCATTTCTTAAAGCTAACCCAATGTAAGTGAACAGCCATTGCTTTGTTTTAGCATTAATTTCCTTGTTAATAATCAACTCTGGGGTCTCATTTTTTCTCTTTGGGAGAGAGTGGGATCAAGTGTTGTATGCATCAGAGGCTTGGGACAAGTCACTTTACAGAGCACAAAGATGTAGAAGCCGCAGTTCTTACAGTGTGACCTGGGGATGATGGCAATGTTGGGGTTAGGGTTCTCTTAGTTTTAGAGTATAAGTCAGAGACTTAGACATGGCTCCCATCTTCAGCCTCATTCATAAAACCCCAAAGAAACCCAGACAGAATGATATGCAGTGACTACTGCCATAGAGTGAACTTTGTCCCCCTAAGTTGCTTAACCCCACCCACTACATGTCAAGTGGGACACCTGTGGGATTCCTCAGACAAGGACCGCCACTCCCACAGAAGGCTGAAGGAAGACCCTTCTATAGGTTGGGAGCACAGAGAAAACCCAGCATATGAAGCTGCTCCTCATAGCCAGTGAGGCCGCAGAAGTGCCCAGAGGGGCCAGAAGCAAGACACGGAAGAAAGATTTAAAAGAAACTTGGGGCCTAGGGAGCAAGCAGAGCTTGGAGCAAGCAGTTAGGAAGACATCCTGGACAGATGGGTTATAATGTAATGGGTGCTGATGGCCTCTTAGCTGGGATTATCATGCTGATGACACCCGTGTGTGTAGATTCCTACTCTCAGAATGTTGTACCGTACTGTAGTATTATTTTATTACTCTTTAAATTGCAAGGAGAGGGACTGTTCATTACCTTTTGAGTCCCCAGCACTAGACTAGCTGGTGTGGCTTGATAGTGAATAATTGGTAACAATAGTCATAATTAAAAATAAAGGCTTGTATCAGTGTCAGTAAAAATAGTTCCTGATCAGTCAAAGAGCCCTAGTCAAACAAAATGACACACACCCAGAATATTTCCCCTGAACCATGTTTTACTGTGTTTCTTTTTTATTAGCAGGTCAGGGTATGGCTGAGTAACGGCTAATTTGCACATTTTAATGGAAGAGTATACTTTCTAATTAAAAAGTAATAGCAAAGTAGGAGAAATTGTTGGATTAAACATAGTGAAGCTCTATTTGGATAGCTGATCCTGTAAAGAATAATTAAGTGTGGACAGTGGCTCTCCCTCTATACACATAAGACTGGAGAAGTCTGTGTGTAAGGTCCCCTTGAGCCACCAGCTTCACTCAGACACTGGCTCCCTACCCTCCAGTTCTCTGCTAGGGATCCATGCAGGACCCTTGTCACTCTCTGCTCCGATTCAGTTGTATAGTTTGTGGAGTTTGGAACATTTATTTCTCCTGTGTTTGCTCGGTGACAGGTGAAGTTGTGCCTATGTCATTATGGACATTATTACCTACTTAGATCCTGATAGGCAGGCGACAGTGACAGCCCTGACCAGCACAAAGTTGCTTCAATCTTTTGATTCCAGAAGGGACACTCAGATGAGTTTCTTTTTTTATAATAGTTTCTGAACCTTCTTTAAATTAATCATATTTATGTAGTGTGTTAGTTACTGTGATAGAGCTCCATGACCAAGTCAACTTATAGAAGAGTTTATTTGGGCGTATGGTTCCCGGAGGGTAGAGCCCGTGATGGAGGAGCAAAGGCTCGACAGCAGGAGCACTCTAGTGGCAGACTCTAGACTCTCACAGCTTGCCTGCCGTGACATATTTCCTCCCACAATGCCATACTTCCTAAACTTCCCAAACAGTGCCCTCAGTTGGAGACCAACTATTCAAATGCCTCAGACTGAGGAGGACATTGCTGATTTAAACCACCTCAGGTGGGAACAGGTATAGTGGACAGGGCCTGCTCCTCGGAGTTGGGCTTAGCTCATTTTTAAATTAGTAATCATTTCACAGGCTACCATGGAATTATCTGGGCTAATGGAGCCTGTAAGATGCCTCACCACTGTCCCTGCTCAATACGTGATAGTCATTGTCATCTAGACTACAGGTAAAACAGTCAAAGTGTGTGATATAATTTCCACAGAGGCAGTGCCCACTGCTCCTGGGTATTGCTTGTTACAGCATAGGTTTCCTCTGTGTGTCCTTGCAAGCATTGCAGTTCTTGTTACAGATGATGTAGTGGTCACCCAGATGTCTGATGGACCCATCCAGGGAAGCATCTAGTGTCACTAATCAGGCAGGGTGACCCTGTGACCTGTGGTTTCCATTGCAACAACTTGTGAAATGAGCAGAACTTGATAATAGGAAGTTTGAGAGTTTATGCGTTGAAAGGTAATGAGACCGCCCCAAAGTTTCTTTATTTTCATTTTGTGCATTTTTATTTTATGTGTGTTTGCCTGAATGTTTATGTGTGCATCACATGTGTGCCTGGTGCCCGTTGGGGCCAGAATCCTTGGAGTTACATCCCTGGGACTGGAGTTGCCTTGTAGGTGCTGGGAATTGAACCCACATCTGGGAGAGCAGCCAATGCTCTTGACTACTGAGCTTTTTCTCAGCCTCTTCCCCTTTAAAGGATTAGGTGTGTTTGCTTTATAAGTTGAGGTCAGAACTTGTTTTTGTATTTTTTATTTTTTTCTACACGAATTCTTTGGAAGTTTCTCCCAAAGAGAAACAATGACCATTAAAATCATATATGCCAAACTGGGAGTGAATGGGGTTACATGGGTCATATCAGTGGAGGCAGATGGATCTGCAGCATCAGACCAGCCTAGACAACACAGTGAGATCCTGTTTGTTTCAATAACAATAGCAAAATTAAATCATATTTCCCCAGCCAACCTAAAGGCTGTACTCTTTTTAATGGTCCCCAATATTAACTGCTTCCTTTTCCTCCCGATTTCTACCTTGGTGTGGGGAGATGTACTGGGGATTCAGTCATTCAATCCATGGTCTCATGAATGCTAGGTTACCCCTAAGCTGTAGCCTCAGTTTTTGTGGTTTTGATTTTGTGATATCTCAGTACACTGTCCAGGCTGGTTGTGAAGTTATGATTCTCTTACTTAGCCTCCCATGTAGCTGGAACCTCAGCTCACCCTCCATCCCCCTACCTTGCTGTGTCTCTGGAATCTTCCTTAGATAATAGACTTTGTGCTGGGATTCTACTTCTGCCACTACTAAAGTAGTCTGTCTTTTTACACAAGCCTTTGGGGGAATTTCCCCAAATGTAGTTTACAACCTAATGCATTTAGTAGACTTTCCAAAAATTGTGAGGAAGCCCGAGTCACATAGGAAGGCTTCCTGAAGTTGTCTGATTCTCCCAGCTACGGTCTGGCAGGTTAGCTGCCATCAACCATTTGACACATGAGTGTACCATTAGATAAATTCCAGTTCTTGACTGCAGCCAAGTAAAGCACTGACCAGCCATCCGTGCCACACTTGCCCATGTGGCAGATTTAAGAGCAAAGAAATGTTACTGTTTTCTCCACCAAGTTTTAGGGTAATTTTTATGCCACCAGAGTTCTGGTTTTCACAATCACATACTTTTAAAGCATTTATTGAAATTTAATTTATAGATGGTTTAATACGTAGAGCTTATATGTACGGTTTGATTAGTAAGCACAGTAGAGCAGAGAGAGCTAGGTATATATACAGTGCTAGTTGAGTTAAGAAATTGTCATTGCTTGCTTATAATTTAAATATCACCAGAAGCCATTGTTGCTATTTTTTAGTAACCTATTTACTTTAGAGTAACTGTAAATTCATAGAAAGCTGTTTAGAGAAGCCAGGGAATTTTCATAGATCCACACCTGGGTTTCCTGTTGTTAACATGTTACATCACATGGCTACTTGTCACAGGTAGTGAACCAACTTTGATGCCTTTTTAAACTAAATTCTGTCATTTGCTTGCATGTCACTAGATACCATAATGTAACAGCATATGTCTCATGGCTTAAATAATAGAAATGTATGTAAGGAGTACCGTTTTTCCGCCCGCCACCTAGTCCTGTCCCGCCGCCGCGCCAGCCCCAAATAATACACAGAGACTCTGTATTAGATATAATGTTATTGGCCTGGTACTTGTTTCTTATCGGCTAGCTCTGTCTTAATTATTAACCCATTTCTATGTATTTCCACATGGTCTTACCAGCGAGAGGTGGCTAGCGGTTCTATTCTCTCCAGATTCTCCATCTTGACCCCTCCTTCCTACTTCCTATTTCCTCCTTGTCTCCTAGTCCCTCCTATCTTCCTTTCCTATTGGCCAACAGTGCTTTATTCATTAACCAGTATGAGAAACATATACAGAATGACATCTCCCATCATCTCTTTTCTGTCTAAATAAAAAGAAGGGTTTTAAGCTTAACATAGCAAAATATATAACACAACAGTTATCAAATAAGAATCACAGTTAACAATATTTAGTCCATTAACATTTAGCAAGATTAAAAGAAACTATTCTATCATCTATCCTATATTTGTGAGTCTAAAATCATATATGTAACTTATCTTTAAGCTTAACTAAGGAAAACTATAACCATAACTATCTGTCTTCAACTCCATCAAAGACCACAGAAGGATAATATATAAACTCTAGAAATGACAGAGACATCTCGCCTGAAGTTCTTTTGTAATCTTCCATCTTCAACCCATAGGCCATAGTGTGTCTGGCAGACTCTTCAGCAAAGCAGGAAACTTTAAACTGTCTTCTTGTATTGGCAGTTTGTCAGTCACTTTTCTCTGTGTCCTGCAGACTGTCTGGCAGACTCTTCCATGAAGCAGGAACTCTGTAGCAATGTCCATCTTGAATCAGCAGTCACTTTTCTGTGGGTCCTGCATGTCCAGTTTATACATCACAAAGTCAAACAGTCCAGACAAGAGCAGTATCTTGTCCAAATGGCTAGTCTTGCCATATTGGAAGCAAACTCCATAATGAGTTTCTTCAATGTCCATCTTCCTTTCTGGTGCAGGTGGTATTGCAAAGAGCAATTATGTCTCACTGTCACGAAAACCCTAAACCATTTTAAATGCCATATTCTGTAGGTCTTTGAAAGGTTTGAAGAATGCCTATCTATCTCAAATACATCTCTGTGTATCTTGAAAACCTAGCTAACTTAACTCTAAGCTTTGACTATCATAGGTAATTACCTATAATCTGTACTACATTATACATTACATTACTAACGGAGCTCAATAAACACAATACCCAAACAAGAGGAGAAATACACATATCACCTTATTGACCTTAAATTGTATCAATAAATGAAAATCCAAAACAAAGTATTCATATCTATACCATAAATGTATATTCTCCTTTGTTTTTTTTTTTTGTTTTGTTTTGTTTTTTTGTTTTGTTTTTTTTTTCAAGACAGGGTTTCTCTGGCTGTCCTGGAACTCACTCTGTAGACCAGGTTGGCCTTGAACTCACAGATTGCTGTGCCTCCCGATTGCTGGGTTTAAAGGCTGTCACCAACACTGCCCGACCAGAAATGTGTATTCTCATAGCACCTGAAGTGGAAGTCTGAGACTAGATCACCAGCATGGTTGGTGCTGGTGAAGGGTTTCTTCCTGACTTTCAGACGGTGCCATTTTTTTGTGGACCCATTTGGCCTCTCCCAAGTGTGCCATTCCTGAGAGTGCAGGTTTGCTGATCTCTTCCTCCATCTTTGAGATAGGACAGTGTAACCCAAGTTGGTGTCAAGCTTGCTATGTTGACAATGATCTTAACCTTCTGGGAGTCCTGCTCCTGGCTGCTGGGGTTGAAAGGGTGCACAGAACACCGAGTTTATACTGGACTTGACATCGAACCCAGAGCTTTGCACGCTTGGCAAGCACATGACTGCCTAATTCACACCCCTCAGGTACTTCATAGAGGGACTAGTATGAAGTCCAGACAGACCAGGGCCAGCCTCATGAACTCATCTAGACCCAGTTACCTTCCAAGTGCCTGTCCTTACACTGGAAGCTGGGGTGTCAGCACATGACTTTGGGGGACACAAGGTTTCTTGTATGTAAGAGGCTCTTTGCAGGCAGGTATTCATATCACACGGGGTCATGTTTCCTTAGGCACCGTCCTGCTGCCACAGCTCCTCAGGCTGTAGGTGGAGTTTCTGTTCCACCTGGTCCCAATGCCCTTCAGCCCCAAGTAAGCACACAGAGACATATTAATTCGAAACTGTCTGGCTGATGGCTCAGACTTCTTATTGGCTAGTTCTCTCTTAATTGATCTGTGTATTTCTACATGACCTTATCTTGCCAGAGAATGTTCAGACGTGTTACTCCTTCTGTGGCTACATGGCATCTACGCTCTCTCTCTCTCTCCTCTCTTTCTCTCTCTCTCTCCTCTCTCCAGAATTCTCCACATCTGGTAGCCCTGCCTCTACTTCCTGTTTGGCTACTGGCCAAGCAGTGTTTTATTCATTAACCAATTAGTGAAACATATATACAGAAAGACATCTCCCATCATCAGGCTTCTCTTATTTTGATGAACCTGACATTTTATAGACTGCTCCTCACATGGTGTTTGTCTGAAGTTTTTCCTCATTAGTCTGGGTTTCTGGGTGTTTGAAGAAGACCATAGACATGTTGAATCTGAGATTTGTCATGTGGGTTCATTCTGGGCCACTACTCCCCGCTGACGTTGGCTTTGATCACCTGGCTGAGGACGTCTGTCAGATTCCGGCACTGCAGAGTTGCTCTTTATTGCTCCCATATAGCACTCATTAGAAGCCATTCTGAGTGGCCCATTTGTAGGCTAAACCACTGGAGGTCCACAACCCTAGTTTATGTTTGTGTTTTGCTTTATTTAATTTTTCGTTGCTTTATTTGCTTATTTGAGACATGTCTCATAGCCTTGTATTCCTGATCATCCCGCCTCCAGCTCTTAAGTGGTTAATATCTTTCTATAAAAATTGTGTTGGTGGAGGCTGGATAGATGAATCAGGCTAAAAGCACCCATTGCCAAGGGACCTGGATTCCATCTCTGGCACCTACGTGGCGGCTCACACCCATTTGCAACTCTGTCTTGGGTATTCTACATCTCTTCTGGCCTCCATTGGCACTGCATGCATGTGGTACACATACATACATGCAGGCAAAACACACATGTAAAATAATTTTGTGATGGTTGTTGTTGTGGCTGGAGAGATAGATAGGTCAGTAGTTAAGAGCACTTACTGTTCTTGGCAGAGGACCCAAGTTCTGGTCCCTTGGAAGTGCCTGTAACCCCAGTTTCAGGAGTTCCAGTGCCCTCTTCTGGCCCTTGTGGGTATTGGCACACATGGCATACTCACACACAGCCTTACATGTATGCACATGAATAAAATAATTTTATTTTGTGAGTGTGTGTGGATGACAAGAGTGGAATTAGGGGGGGCAGTTGGGGTGTGGTTGCACTATTGTTAGGCTAGGTGAGACTAGTGTATGAGTCTGAGCAGTGATCTTACTGTAAATATACTTGAACATAGAACTGGTGTGACTTAACTGATGGATTGAACTCGAGAAAAATCAGAGTCAAAGATGCTGTTTATATCCAAGTTCTCAGCCTGAGCGGCTGGGCTGGTGATGGAGTGGCTTGGGAGCATGGGAAGGAATTCACCTTTGGCTGTTTTTAAGTTTCTGATGTGTATTACCCTTTGAAGATGTGAATCTGAGGTCAGGGTATATGGCAGGGCTCAAGATTGAATTTAGGGTTTACACATTTTATCTTTAAATAATTCCATTGTGCTTTCAGAGAAAGAAATTTGTGCTAATTTGATCAGAACCATGAAAAAGACTAAAATATAACAACCTTTTGTCTTCCTTCTGAGAACAGTATGAATAAAAAGAGAGAAAAAATTCGGGCAACTTTGGGTCAGCATCAGTGGCCTCCGGGTCGGCAAGTCCAGCTAATGAACCAGCTGAGAAGAGGAGATTTAGAGTCTGATGAGGATGTCTTAAAGCTGTTGCGAGAAATGACTTTTTATTCAAGGAAATGTGTGCACATGATCCTGAACTTCAAAGATGGACATTGTGGGGGTCTGAAAGGAAATGCCACCCCAAAGGAGTGGTGTAGCTCGAGTTCTTATTGTTCTTAATAATAAAGCCTGGAGTCAGGTGTAGGGAGAAGGCTGAAAGATCAGCGACATGAAGGAGTATGGCACAGCCACCTGTACCTTGCTAACTTCCTAACCAAAAGGACGCTGTGCTCCTGTCTCTTCCTGCCTTATCACTTCCTCTCTCCACCTAGCCATATCACTTCCTGTCTACAGACCTTCAGACCTCAGTGGTTAACTAATGGCTAGCTCCACCCTCTGACCTTCAGGCAAGCTTTATTTGTTAGAGTATAAACAAGATATCACTGCAGAGTGGCACTCTTAGGAGGAGGTGTGGCCTTGTTGGAGGAAGTATGCCACTGTAGAGGTGAGCTTTGAAGTCTCAGATATGCTCAAGATACTGCCCAGTGTCACAGACCACTTCCTGTTGCCTTCTCATCAGGATGTAGCCAGCACCGCATCTTCCTGCACTCCGCCATGATGATAATGGACAGAATCTCTGAAGCTGTGAGCCACCACCTCAGTTAGTTGCTTTCCTTTATAAGAGTTGCCATCCATGTTCATGGTGTCTCTTCACCGCAACTAAGACAGTGAGTTATGGGTTACCACATTTCCCCACTTCTAGAGGGATGGTGGGTTCCCAGCTACATTTGATGTTGCTTTTCCCTGGGTAGAAGTGGCCACTTGCTCCTCTTCCTGCATCCCTATACTCCTTCCTGCTCTCTCTTTTTCTGACCCCTGGGGACTGCTAGCTGTCCGTCTCGATGCCTCACATCTTGGTGGTGGAGATGGGAGACTGTAGAGTCAATAGTGCTTGACTCCCTAGTAGAAATTAGGAAAATTCTCAATTGCCATGCAAAACTGTAATCAATGACAACTTAACTTGCCATAGAAGCTGACCTGTCACTGTTTAGAATTTTGTTAGCATTAGAGGACTTCGTGTCCTTTCCTTTCCTTCCCTTTCCCGAGAGCTCCTTACTTTTGGTGTTTTATATACCGGTGTGCTCTCCCCTTTCTAGGGAGGTCATTTTAAAGTTCAGTTTTGTAGGAGAATAAATGCAGCCACAGTGTGGCTTTAGAGGGTAATGTGCTGTTCCCTTACATCTACAGACCTCATTGAAGTAGCACCGATTATCCATCCCACCAAGGCCTTTCAAGTGTCAGGCTCTTGTTTATATTTTAGGGCTTGTTTTCATTTTCTTTACACATTTCAGATCCCACAAGCAGATAGTAGTTCCTGCCTTCATATTATGAAGCCATGACCTTATCATTCCAGAGGTTGCTCAGTCAGAGAGCCGGAGCAAGGATTTGTGCTATGACCTTGTAGATGCCTGAGTTGGCTACTGTTGTCTGCCCATCATGATGTAGGATGATGTGAGACACTCCTACTGTAGAGTTGGGTTCCAGCAGGAGCTTCTCTGAGAAGGACAAGTTCTTAGAAACACAAGAAGGAAGGTTACAAGTGGAGGGGTAGTCTTTATCAAAGTAAAATGTTTGCAAACTTGACCATTTCAGCTTTCATTAGTACAGATTTCTCAATACACATCTCAGAACTGAACTAGTTTTCCACTTTGATAATTGCTGCCTTTGACTACTTAATAATTGGGCTCCTTATCAGCCATGCAGGATGGTGTAATGTTCCCTTGGAGTTGGGATGACTCCTTCATGGTGTGAGTCTGTAGTCTGGGATGCAGACGGACTTCCATCTGTGGCTTTGACCCTAGCCCTGGAGCAGACGACCTTGTGACAAGTCTGGTGGGTACACAGATTTGGCAGCTCCAATGTCTTTTGCCTTCTCTGTGTACCTTTCTTGAGAGGCTCTGTATTGCTCACCCTGGAATTGAGACCATGCTGATTGCTTGCCATCAGTTTGCCACATGTTGCTGTGTAATTTGGAAGTCAAATGCTGGTGGCTTAGAATAACTGTTGAGCTTATGCTTAATTTACCTTTAAGAAATAGTAAGAAGAAATTCCATTTACATCGGCAGACCCTCCCACCCCCAGCTTTGGAACAATGTGTTGATTTGCATAAGAGAAAAAGACATGTGAGCTTGCAAGTGTTTACTAACACACATCTGCTCGATGATGCTGTGCCAAGGATAGGTGCTAGGGGATACAGTACACCAAGGATAGAAATTCCTACTCTCAGCTGGAGGAGCTCTGTAAGTTCAAGGCCAGCCTGGTCTACATAGTGAGTGCCAGGCCAGTCAGAGCTACACAGTGAGACTCTGTCTAAAAAAACCCAAACCAAACCAACCAACCAAACAAACAAACAAAAAAACCCCAAAATAGTGGCAATTTTGATGATTTATTATAAGATTATTAAGTGTGCCATTAAGAGGCAAACTAGCCAGTTTTGAATTTGGGGGTGGGGCAGCAGCGTCTATAAACTTTAAAATTAACAAGGAAAAATAAATTAAAAATACTTACATAGGTCAGTTTGAATTATTTCTTCAGATGTATTATGAGTTTAGTGGCCAAGGATCCCAAATGCAGAAGTGTCTTGGATTTGAGATCACTATTAAGAGCTAATAGACAGCTGGGTGGTGGTGGCACATGGCTTTAATATCAGCACTGGGAGGTAGAGGCTGGCAGATCTCTCTGAGTTCAAGGTCAGCCTGGCCTACAGAGTGAGTTCCACAACAGCTAGGGGTACAGAGAGAAACCCTGTCTTGAACAATAACAACAACAAAAGGAGCTAATAGGCAAGGCTGGGGAGATGACTCATTGGGTAAGAGAGTATATTACTCTTGCAGAGGACCCAAGTTCAGTTTCCAGCATCTACATGAGATGTTTCACAATTACCTGTACCTCTTGCTCTAGGGCCGCGGTTCTCAACCTATGGGATGAGAACCCTTAGTGGGGGTCAAATGGCCCTTTCACAGGGGTCACATACCAGTTATCCTGCATATCAGGTATTTTCATTATGATTCATAACAATATCAAAATTACAGTTATGAAGAAGCAATGGAATAATTTTATGGTTGGGGGCCAGCACAACGTGGAGAACTATATTAAATGTTGTAGTATTGGGAAGGTTGAGAATCACTATCCTAGGGTCTCTGCAGGCATCTGCACTCATCCAGATATAACCACACATAGATACAGATACATATATACACTTAAAAATAATGCAAATAAAGTTTTATTTTAAAAAGCTAATAGATTCTGTGTTGACATAATCTATTATGGAGCCATTGCTGTTTTTGTGGAAGTGTGATTTCAAATCAAAACAGCAATGTTGCTGTTTTGAGTACAGTTCTTTTGGGATTATTTTAAATCTTATTTTTACATTGTGGTGTGTGTGTGTGTGTGTGTGTGTGTGTGTGTGTGTGTGTGTGTGTACATGTGCATATGAGTGTAGTTTGCCTGAGAAGTCAGGGGAGGATATCAGATCTCTTGGAGTTGGAGTCACAGACTGTTGTGAACCACCCAAGGTAGGTGCTGGGAACTGAACTTGGTCCTTTGAGAGAGCAGTTTATGCTCTTAATCACTGAGTCATCTCTTCAGCTCTAAGTGCAGTTCTTAAAGAGCACAATTTACAGTGTATAGAATTAACAGGACAGTTGAATGTAACTGACATGAAATGTTTTTCCTAGGGCAAAAGTGACTTCAGTTGCACTGTTGGTTTTCACTTCAACACAAAGAACGATCCACTTAGATCTATTTTATTTCAAAATATTTAAATAGTCTCATTGCTGTGTAGAGGACACACAATAATCTACACACTAAGTGTGAAAGTCGATGCTTGTCATAGATATCCATCCATCAAACTTACTACCATGATAAAGGTAATACACCTTTGTCTTCAAACTTCCTTGGGTCTAATGACTCTCACCCTGTCTCTCATTCCTTCTGCTGTTACAGTGTGTTCTAGAAATTTGTGTACATTGAATCATAAAGTAGGCACTCTTTTAAAAAGTTCTTTTTGTGTGTGTGTGTCTTCCTTCCTTCCTTCCTTCCTTCCTTCCTTCCTTCCTTCCTTCCTTCCATCTTTCCTTCCTTCCTTCCTTCTTTCCTTCCTTCCTTCCTTCCATTTCTTTCTCCCCCCATGTATATAAATGTTCTGCTCTCAAGTATGTCTATGCACCATGACCATGCTTCATGCCTGTGGAGGAGTGTGGGTACTAGAAATGGAACCCAGGTCCTCTGGAAGAGCATCCAATGCTCTTAGCCACTGAGCCATCTGCTTCAGCATGGATGAGTTTAAAGGCTGCTTAGGTCTAGCCTGGCACCTCCTGTGCTCTTCTTGTGCTGTATGTAAGGCACAGGCTGGTCCTGGGAGAACAGGTTCTTTGCCCAGCAAAGCCAGCGTATTTGGTGAATGTGGAATTAGGCTGGGTCATTGACATACTTGGGAGAAATAGTTCCAAGAGGCATGCCAAACAGACCCCTGTCCCTTGAGTCCTGAAAAGAGCCATCCACCTAGTATAAGACTGCACAATGACATGGCCTGTTTCATCCTCTGCTCTCTTTCTGGCTGGTCTTTTTGTCTTGCATGGACAGCTATGCTGAGGCATGTAGTGTGTCTTCTCTGCCTGTATGGAGGAACTTGTTGCATGCTGACCAGCTGTGTCTTTTTGTTTTCCATACTTTTTGGGTTTCTAATTCTGAAGCTTCTAATGGCAGAAACTGATGGAGTTTTATGACTATAAAAACCCCTGGAGAAAAGTATGTACTCTTGTGTTCTTAACAGCTAGCTCAGTTAACTGCTCTGTTAACTGTGAACCTCTGCCTGCTACCTGACCCCTCCCACTTTGCTCAGTAAATTCTGTGTGGTGCATGGAGAAAGGAGGGGAGCTGGTCTGGTGGAGTGGTGAGCTAGGGTAGGGTGCAGGTCCAGCAGAGGACTCTGGGTGTGTTCAGTTTGAACTTGTGCACGGTGGTGATCTGTAGACTGTTAGCATAGCCTGCTACTCTGACAGTTCGTAGAAAGTCTTCCCTTAGGCAGGTTAAGAGCTCTCATTCTTGCAGAGGATCTGGGTTTGGCTCTCACAGCCACCCGTAACTCCAGTCCCAGGGTACCAGCTGCCTTATTCTGACCTGTAGGCACCAGGTATGCATGTGGTATATAGGCATATATGCAGGTATACCCTTATACACATAAAATCAAATGAGTAAATCTAAACAAAAATTTTTAAAATTTTAGTTATTAGTGTTTCTGTGTGTATTGTGTGCATTTTGTGAGAGCAGGCTGGGGGGGGGCATGTGAACCTGGGCGGGGCATGCATACTACAGTGTGCACATAGAAGTTAGGGAGTGACTTTGTGAATGAGTTATCTCTAGCCCAGGGACTTCACTGCTGTGCCTGGCTTTTATGTGGTACTGGGGATCTTCATCATTTTGGCTTTTAAAAAAATGGACTTGGTGGTCTGAAAGAGGAAGTCCATTATCTATTTCCTGGTAGTCTAATGTGTCTTTATTAATTTAAAATCAGTTTTTTTTTAAAAAAAATCCTATTGACATTTATTGGCTGGATTTAAATTTAATGATTAATGTGGGAGAAATTAATATCTTCGTGATACTTGTTCTCACTGTCTGGGAACAGTATGCCTTTGCATATTTGTTCATTCAAAATTCTTTTCTATAGCATTTAAAATTTCACCGATGTAGCTTGTATGTTTATTTTTAAGATTATGTTTATAATTTTGTGTTGCCATTGCATACGGGATTTTGAGTTTGGAACATATTTTCTTATGGGCTGTTATTATAAGGATGTGGTGATATCTTGCTTATACAAATAAAACCTGTCTGAGGCTGGAGCTTGCCACTAGGTAATCATAGAGGTCTGGAGGTGAGGACAGGAAGTGAGATAGCTGGGCAAACTCAGTCTGTAGAGCATGAGACTCTTAATCTCAGGGTCGTGGGTTCATGCCCTACATTGGGCGCCAGTAAGAAGCCTGAGCCATCAGCCAAACAGTTTATAATTAATATAAGCATCAGTGTGTTTATTTGGGACTAAATGGCTTTGGGACTGGGCAGGACAGAAACTTCCATCTACAATACTAGAGCCGTTGATTTCTGTCCTGAATTTGAGAGAGAACAGTAACTTGTCTAGGAGCCCATGGTTAATAACAGCCAGATGCCAGCACCACTATGCTGCCTGTTTTACCTTCCTCTTGTCACCCTGTAACTGGTATTCTACATAACTCTATAAAGCACCCATGGACACTGCATGTTAACACACGCGAGTTATCTTAGTATCACTGGGGTGATAGTAATAAAAGCTTCATTGAGCACTTAATTATGTTCGGTTACTTCCTGTTTCCTCCGGTCATTTGTAGGTGTTTGAGGTTGTTGAATGTGACACCAGTCTGTGTGGAGTCCCTCCCTGTCATGTTTGCCATGTTTACGTTGTCATTCTTTTTATTTTTTATTTTTTTATTTTTATGTTTTTGGTTTTTTGAGAAAGGGTTTCTCTGTGGTTTTGGAGGCTGCCCTGGAACTAGCTCTTGTAGACCAGGCTGGTCTCGAACTCACAGAGATCCGCTTGCTTCTGCCTCCCGAGTGCTGGGATCAAAGGCATGCGCCTCTACCACCCGGCTGTGTTGTTATTCTTTAGTGACACTGAGTCTGGTACATATACATATACGCATACACATACACATACAGTATATATATGATTCAAATATATATGTACACATATATATCTATACACACGTTTGATAGGACTGTTTCATTTAGCAGTATGGAAAGCTAGAAAGTGAAAGCAAGTCTGACATTGAATTTTTTTAAAACAATTCTTTGGTAATTTTATAATTTATATATGTATTCAGATCTAGAAATTTGAAAGCCAGTCTGATGTTGCTTTTTTTTTTAGAAATATTATTTCTTTTTGTTATTATAGAGTTATAGGTGGTTGTGAGCCACTTGACGTGTCTGCTGGGATCTGAACTCTGGTCCTCTAGAAGAGCAGCAGGCACTGTTAACTGCTGAATCATCTCTCTAGCCCTGTTCTTTTACATTTCCTTAGAACTTTAAAAAATATATTTTTTAGTGTCTTAATGTTTGCCTGCTGTCAAAGAAGTAATAAATTACTAATTGGCATTTTATATTCCTAAAACAGTTAGTAGAAAGTTGAATTGAGACTATAAGAAAACTATATATTGGTATTTTACAATTTAGAAATTGTGGGCCAGGTGTGGTAGCACACACCTTTAATCCCAGCACTCAGGAGGCAGAGACAAGCGGATCTCCGTGAGTTCAAGGCCAGCTTGGTCTACAGAGTTAGTTTCAGGACAGCCAGGACTACACAGAGGCTAGTATCTATATGAATTTGTCAAAGTCCAGGAGTTTTGAAATGATATTCTCCAAATGGCCTTTGGTCATTGGCCTATGGTGGAAAACCACATTGTGGTTTTCAGGTTTCTCTTAAATTCTCCTCTGGGAAGATGCTGAGGCTTAATTTGTAACCTTTCAGAAGACAACAGTGCTATTTCTTCAATAAGAAAAGTCTAGTGTTTCCTCTGCACCTGTGTGGACAAGACACACACACACACACACACACATTTGTGCCCTTGGTGATGTGGAGCCACCAAGAAGATGTCTCAGAAGTAACTCTGGAGCTGGTGTTAGGTCTCTGAGTGTCTGTCACTCGAGGGGCCGGGGTCCTAACAGTGAGACTCCACTGTTGACTCTGCTGTGGCTTCACTCTGCTCGTTTGTGGGCTTCTCAAGTGAGGATGGTGACCTCACAGTTCTCTCCAGAAGCCCGCCTGTAAGCCAAGGGGATTCTGGGAGAAGCACAGGTACAGAGTAGTCTCGAGGTGGTTCTAAAGACCATGGGACATGAGGCTGAGTCTGCATTGACGGGCAGGAGCTAAGGGAGATGCTGCTGCTAGAGGTTTGCAGCAAAGAGGCTGCTGACAGCACAGCTGCCCATAAATCCTTCCAGAAGAACTTGAAAATGTTTCCAGCAGGGATCAGGTTGGCCTGTGAATACATAAAGTGTAAATTAATAATAAAATAAAATAAAATAAATAATAATAATACAATCAGTATCCAGTATATATCCTTGTTGTAACCTGCTCCCTCCTGCCATAGATAGATGCTTAAGTGACTTCAGTGGTAATCACTTTCATATTTGTTACAGTTTTATCACCTACATTATTGTTTGCCTTTTTGGGATATGGTTGTATGTATATGTATGTACTCTGAGTGGGTTTTTAGTGGAATATGTTGTATGTTTGTATATGTATGTACTCTGAGTGGGTTTTTAATGGAATATGTTGCATGTTTGTGTGTGTATGTATGTATGTATGTATATATGTATGTATGTATGTATGTATGTACTCTGAGTGGGTTCAAGAGCTGTGTGTCTGCTCTTGCATAGCATTATATGTTGAGTCCAGTGCATGTTTATGCTGTTGCTTCCAGTATTCTGTCTAGTTTTTCATTGGATGAACATACCACAGTAGGTGTGACCATTGTTTCTATATCATTCAGTACTGGTGTTCAGCCCATAAGTAGTGGAGACTGTTTATGAATCTTTAAGAAAATCCAAGCATTTTTCTCCATGTTGCCCTTCCTTGTGTGAGAAATTCCATTACTCAGACACTGAAGTCTATGCTTGATATTGCCAGACTTTAAAGTCTGGCTTACCTGGTGGTGGGTGGGTAATGGTATCTCATTTAGGGCTTAGCTAGTATCCACTCATAAAGATTTAAGACATGATTCTTTGTACCTGGGCCCTGTCGTTTCTGCTTGAATTTGAGGGTGATTTGAAGCAGATTGTGTTGGCAGGAAAGAACCTTTGTTTTATAGTTAGCTGCACATGAAATTACCTGGAGAAGCTATAAAAAAGTTCAGTCCCATTTCACACACAGGAATATCCAAGAGTCTCTTCATGACTTTCCAGCTGACGATTCTACACTGGCTGTACCAGATTGATCTGAGCACAGTGAAGATGCTCTGTCTTGGGAGACTGGGGAGCGCCCTTGACCTTTGGCTCTTGGCTGTCTGCCTGGTTCCTTTTCATTCTCCTCCTTCTCCTTGCAGAATCTTATAAATACAGTTCAAGAGGAGTGGGTGTGTATTATACGAAATGCCTTCATATTATTACAAAGTAGCACTAGAACAGGACATCCCACTGAAGTCAGTTGGTGTTTGTGATCATTCCAATGTGTTCTATATACAATTGCTATTGCTTTTTTGGAACCAGAGATCTCATTATGTTGCCCAAGCTAAAGTTGAGCCCCTGGGATTCAAGCAATCCCCCCTTCCCGGATCTCCCAGGCGCTAAAACTATAGGCCTATGGCACTCTTCCTGGTCCTAAAATTATTAATTAGATATTTTGCATTAAAGAAATTACTCATACTAAGCCTTTGAAGTCTGGTGCATATTTGCTCCTAAGACCCATCTCAGTTCAGAGAACAGCCACAGAGAAGCACTTGTGGCCATGAGTTGCCCCTGGCTATCAAAGTGAGTTTTTTAAGTATGCTAGAAAATTGCCATGAAAAGCTTATTGTTTGCTGTAGATCTTGAACATCTAGGAACCCTCCACCTGTTCTAGTGAGGTTTAAAGCTCAAATAGAGCAAATGTAGCCTGTTATTCAGACAGGATGTGACTATGTGTACGTTATCACACACACACTAAAGCCTTAGTTGATGAAAAACGGGAACTCTGAGTTAGAGACACACGTGGAACCTGCCATGTGTGTGCTGTGAAGATCCACCGATGGCCTGAGCATCAAGGAAAACCTGGGTTTGTGAATGCAGTAAGAGGTTCTACTTAGAATTGGGCTACTGGCTCTGGGGGCATTAAGATGGTTAAAGTGGGGGAACAGATAAACAAAGTACAACTCTCAGATTTCTGGTTTCTTTCTCAGCAACTTATTTTCTGCATTATCACCTGTTTTCTGGCTTTTCTTTTAAAAACAACCCAGGACATGCACAGGTGCACATCACATATTCAGACATTGAAGTTATGTGTGCAGTGTCAAAAGCTAAGGACCACATGCACCGTGGAGGAAACCTGCCATTGCAGGAGAACCACGACTGCAGATAAAAGGCCACAGACTGACAGATGCTGCCTGCGAAGACAGCGGATTCAAATAAAGGGGGTGGGGGGGAGCCACCAGGAAAACTAAACCCACTAGAAAAGTAGGAAGAGGCTATCACATGGAGCTTGATGTTCAATTGATTGATGAAAAAATATGACAGCTTTAAATAGCAGGGAGATAAAATCTTCTGTTTGCTACCTTGGTGAAAGTGCAGTCTGCTAGTACCAAATGTCACCAGGCATGTGGAGTGGTGGCACGTGCTTCCTGGGTGGGTACCTGAGCAGGCCTAAGCTGCTTAGGAGAGTAATTTAGCCCAATGTAGTAGTTTAGAGTCTGCATCCACGAAGTCACATGATGGAATACTGTGCCGCAGGGCAGTAGGAAGGGGCAGTGTGTGGATCGCCCACACACTAGACAGAAACAAGTGTTAAGAGCAACTGCAGGGGCTCAGTCTTGTTTTTACCATTTAGAAAGTTAGACATGCAAATAATATAAAATATAAAATGCATAAAAAGTGTGAAAATGCACAAGGGAGTAGTACTACAGCTGTCCTTATACTCATGAGGAGTGGAGGGGACAGAGTTGGGAAGGAGTATTTTGCAAATATTGGGGCATTTCAAGTCTTTCTCCATTACATTCTTTCCTCTAATCCCTTGATGTCTAGTTTTTCTAGGCTGGAGCATATGGAAACAGAATAGCCTGTGGTCGGTAGCATGGACTCTGGAATATGAGTGCAGTGCCCACCTGGTGATGGTTGAGCTTCCCACTGTTAGTGGTGCATGGTAGATAGTGTAGACTCTGTAGTGATGACAGTGATGTTTAGCACTTGGCACAGGGCAGGGTTTTAACAAGTAGACACATGTGTTCAGTGAATGCATACATTGATGCCTAGGCCAGCTTGCTTTCTGCCCTGTAACTTTGATCATTTTCCATACCGAAATAGACAAATCATGTAAGTCACATTAAAAACATTTTAATAATATCTAATTTGTGATTTGTTTCTGTGACTTCTGTGCTAGGTTGTTCCTCTGAATGACTTCCTCCCCACTGTCCTTAAGAGTTTTTTGTATATATGTTTTAATTATTTCCTGAGACAAATCCACTATGAAGCCCAAGCTGCCCTCACCTTGACTTTCCTCCAGTCTCATGGTTCAAGTGGTTGCCAGGAGTGTGTTTAAATCTTTTTTTTACATTGTCACAATGGGCAATTTTTTTTGTTTTTACATAGAAGCATCAATATTTGTATATAGGAAATTGTTTTATCTATAAGTTGGCACTGTCAAATTATTATTTGCATTAGATAAACTAGTCTCTTACATTTTTATCTGGGATGTATATTTATGGTGTTAGTTTTCACATCTAGTCAGGATTTGATGCAGTAGTCTTTATCTTCCCCCTACCCCCAAATATCCGATCATGGGTTGGCACTGAAGTCTTTGTACCTGGTCATCTCTGGGACATTGCAGGCAAAAAGGCAGATGTGAAATTGGTTATTCTGCCCCTGAAGTAGCACACTGTTTCAGCTACCAATCTCTCTCCACTAAGAATCGGAATACAATGCCTCACTAATGGGTTATCTTGTGCCCCTTACAGTTAAGAATGTTTCAGTTTTATTGTATATGACATCTATAAATTGTCTATGCCATTTGTCCAGTTTTCTTTAGGTCATGATTTTCCCAATAAGTGACTTTCTTTTACTTTCTTTTCTATGGCATTGTAGTATTTTCCCTCACTTTTCATTTATTTTTTTTTCTTTTGCCCTCTCCCCCCATATAGTCGTAAGATCTTTATATACTTAAAAACAAACAAACCAACCAACCAACCCTGTCAGTCGTTTATAATGTCTGGTTTCTCTTTGGAAAAACTTACAGACTTTCTTTTACAAATTTATTTTGGGGCATTCTTACTGTCTTTGAATGTTCTTTAGTCAGTGTTGTTGCCTTTACTTTGAAGTGGCAAAAGGTACTGAGGGTTAAGTGGCATGTCCCTTGCCGACGAGGAAAGTGGACACTTCACAGAGCAACTTCTTTGGTGTATCTCAGACAGGGTTTCTCTGTATTGCTTTGGAGCCTGTCCTGGAATTAGCTCTGTAGACCAGGATGACCTTGAACTCACAGAGATCTACCTGCCTCTGCTTCTTGAGTGCTGGGATCAGAGGCATGTGCCACAGATGCCCATCGAAGCTTTTTTTTTTTTTTTTAAATCAGTGTTTTTGTGGCTATCTTAAAGGTTTCTTGTATAAGATATGAGGCGTATCAGTGAGTCAGTAGCTGAGCTTTCATTTTCCTTTCTCCCCTTTATCCTGTCTGCCTTTCATTCTCCACTTCCAAGTTACTAAAAGCAGTTCACTCAGAGACGTATCATCTCAAATATCAGGTCATTTGAGCAGGAAGCAGAGATTCTTCTGTGTTGGGGGGAAATGGGTTCTAGGACCCTACCAGATAGGGGAATCTATGATGTTCATGTCCCCTCTGTAAATGTACCACGTTTGCCATAGTCAGTGCACATTTTCCCGTCCGTTTAAGTCATCCTTAGATGACCCACACTACCCAGTGCAATGTAAATGCTGTATAGACAGCTGCTTTGCTGAACTGTTGGGGACTAACAAGGAGAACTCTACCTGTTAGATACAGATTATTATTTTTTTTTTCAGGTGTTTTCAACTCATGGTTGGTTGGATCTGGTAGTGAACAAATTAAATTGTTAAAAGGATAGTTTTACATGTGTGCATGTGGGCATGTGTGTATGCTTGTACAAACATGTACAATTGGAGAACAATTTGCAGGTATCGATTTTCTTTGCCTGTGTGGATTGTGGGTATTAAACCCAGGTTTCCAGGTGTGATGGTTCATGCTTTTACCTGTTTGTGTCCTCCAGTTTTTTCTAACAGAGACACAGTTATCTGCATCCCTCCATGGTGACATCCTGTGGTTTTCAGGGGTGTTTCTGTCCTCTTTTCTGGGGTTCCCACACTCGGTGTCCATCTCACGGGGCTGCCCCAAGGTCCCTGTACCAGGGATGCCTCGGGTCCTCCCCACCCCCTAAACTTCAGTGCTCCACACAGATCTCTCTGGGACTGCCTCACCTTGCTCTTCCCTTCAGGGCCACATCCCCTGCACCTTCTGGGGCGTAACTATCCCTGACAACTAGTGGGAAATGAATGGTTTTAAACTGTGATGTCACTTAAATAGTGAGACAATTTCCTGGTCTACAGAATGTGGCTATGGGACTCTAGGCAAGGTTTCCAGTAAAGCTGTAGTTACTTAGACAACCAGCTTGAGCTTTATGCTAGGGAAAAGGGTGAGTGACTGGGAGAGAACATCTCAGAGAGTAGTGGAGATTTAGTGTTGGGAACTACTGCCCTGGCAAACCCTTATGGTGACAGGCAACAGCCTCTTTACACCTGCTGCCTGGGTCTATTTTCACATTTCCCAAGGCTGCTTTTCTGTCGCTGGAGTCTCCGTGCTACAGGGCTTAGAGTCCTGCCCAAGCTATCTTGTCTCTCAGTACCTCTCTCCCAACCATGTCCACACCTCTCAGACTCATATTTGCCTCAAGGCTCTAGACCGGTGGTTCTCAACCTGTGGGTCACAACCACTTTGAGTGTCAAAGGACCCTTTCACAAGGGGTTGCCTAAGACTATGGAAATCACAGATATTTGCATCATGATTCATAACAATAGCAAAATTACACTAAGGAAGTAGCAACAAAAATGTGTTAAAGGGTTGCAGCATTAGGAAGGTTGAGGAACCATTGATGGAGACCTTTCTGAACCATGTCTGGGTATGCGCACGACTCCATAAAAGCCACACATGCAGGCTGATCATTACTGTTTTAACTGGTCTTAACTGATCTTGTCATCTCCTACCAAAGGCTCTTGCCTTGTCTCAGGTCACCACGGCTTAGCCTCTCCTAACATCTGATTGGTACAACATGCTCCAACTGTCCCAGCAAGCCTAGGCTCTGTGTTGGCCTTGAGGACTGTAACAGCAGCCTTGTACACTGTCACTACTGTGTTCCCTGCCTTCCAAGGCAGAAGGGGGGGGGAGGGCTCACAATGCTTTCTTTATTGAAACATTTTCAGTCTTTTCGTATCGTTATTAAATGCCTACATCCAGAGTGCGCATGCTGAGGTTGCTTCTCCTTCTCCCACATGTACCCATTTGCCCCTTAACGTCATCCGTTCCTTGGGATGTCCTTTCCCTTACTGTCCAGCACAGGGCTCATTCTTCGGGCTACAGGGATTTGTATTGGATTTTTTTTTAAACATAGTTTTGTGTGCCACACATTGTGATTGTGTGGAGTGAGGCGTGATCTCAGTGTGAAAGGCCTTCCCTTGATGTGAAAGACCATGATGTTAAGAGCGGGTGGTCACAAAAAGTCTGTAAAGTTTCATGTCTTCTATCACAGTCACAACTTCCTTTGTGTTGTATGACTGTGTGGAGGGGAGAAGAGGGTGAGCACCATCACTTTGTAAGCAGCTTCTACAGTTCCCCAATGTCTACCAGTGTTCCCGAGTCTGCACGCTCTTCTGTTAGAGTCTAGTTACCCTGGGGTAGGGTCCAGACTTTGTTTCCAGCTCGCTTGTTGTTGTTGCTATTTCTGTTGCAGAAGCTCTGTAATTTTTGTTTAATTAAGATACAGTTGAAAGAATTGAAGTACTTGAAGGTTTAGAATCATGTAGATAGTAGTAGTTGGTGTCAAGAATAGTACTGTTTCTGATGTCTTTACTTTTGGCTAATTCTCAGAAACAGTTAAAATTTTAGGAGGAGCAAGCGCTAGAACTCACTGGAGAGGCGTTTGTCTTACGCTGACTGTTTCAGAGAACATGGTCCCAGACAACAGATAGCAGTGCTGGCTGTCATCACAGCTCGAGGCTAGAGCCTGCTTGTCTGTACTGCAGGGGGAAGTGCTTTATATACAGGTTTTTAGTGGTATTTTCCTGAACATTTAGTGAGAATGAGTCTCCTAAGAGAGAAATGGCGGCTTTCCTTTAGTCTCCACATTTCACAAGAGACCTTGTTCTCAGGCCTATGCGTAGAGAGCCAGCAGTCTCCGGCTCACCTCTGCCTTTGAGGACTGTGGCTCTGAGCATTGGGGGAGTTCAGTGGTTGCCGTGCTGACTTGGGAAAGGTGTGTGATCTCTGCCCAAGATCTCCAGGGTTCTGTGTCTTACCTGCTCTCTGTCCCCTTACCTTTGCCATTCTCCTGGCTAAGCCATGGTAGTGATGGTTAGACAGCAGCCCCACTGTGCTAACCTCCATAGACAGTAGCCTCCAGCCTTCTTGTAGCCTCTGGGGACTCAGGGGAGCTTGACCCTGCCCTGAGTATTGTGGGAATCTTGGAGCTTTATTTGCCTTCCAGTTGTTGAGATCTGAGTCACCTGAACCCCCAGAGCAGCCTGTGCTTTTTCCATCCCCGTGTCCCCACTGATGTCTCCTTCCTTCCAGGTGTCCTGCCTTCACTTGTGCACACCTGTCTCCTACCAGGTGCAGTGCAGGAAATGTATATTGACCCATCACTTAAACATGAAGCTCCTCCCTGGGAAATGCCCCAATTTATTGGTTTTGGGTTTTTGGAAATGAAAATAACTTAGCTTATATATTGATTGTGCTAGTTTTGTCTTTAGAATTTAAGTGTAATATTGAAGGATTCCCGTCTGTTGCTAACACTAAATTTTAATTTTTCTTTACAGGTCAACTTTGTAGTGTGCCAACTCTTTGCCTTGTTAGCAGCCGTTTGGTTTCGAACTTATCTACATTCAAGCAAAACTAGCTCTTTTATCAGACACGTAGTTGCTACCCTTTTGGGCCTTTATCTTGCATTTTTTTGCTTTGGATGGTAAGTAATTATTTTGATCATGCTTAAGTGAATGCTGTTAGGTATATTTGAGAATTGAGTGTGTAGAGAGATATATAGGATTTTGTTTTGAAATTTACTTATGGAGTTTCTTTCAAGGCTAACTTTCAAAACAATGGGTTGGGAATGGGAATTTCTTGAGCTTTGTCTTGAGGAAGATTTATGAACAGGGACACAAGGAAGATTTATAAAAAGTCTGTTGTTAAGTAGATCTTCCCACCCATCTTGAAAATATTTTATGCTGAAACAAGCAGTAAATTGTTGTGTTGTTTGTTCCTTTGGGTTTTCTCTGTGCTGTTGGCTCTGAGAGTCTGGGAAAGCCCATTTGATTGACTATTATAGTGTTAGCAACAAAGGGGCTTTTGTCTGTTCTTGGTAGAGAAAAAAAATTAAAAGTTTTTATTCAGGATCCTTCACAAGGGTGTGTGTGTGTGCGCTGGGTGTGTGTGTATGTATGTGTGTGTGCACCCACACATGTGTGTGTATGTGTGCTGGGTGTGTGGTGTGTATGTATGTGGGTGTATTTGTATGTGGTGTGTGTGTGTGTGTGTGTGTGTTGTGTGAATGCAGGCTGGGTGTATGTGTATATGTGTGGTATGTGTGTGTGTGTGGGGTGGGGTGTGTATGTATGTGTGGGGTGTGTGTGTGTGTGGTGTGTGTGTATGTGTGGTATAGTGTGTGTGTGTGCTGTGTGTGTATGTGTGGGGTGTGTGTGTGCTGTGTGTGTGGTGTGTGTGTGCTGTATGTATGTGTTGTGTATGCTGTGTGTGTGTGGTGTGTGTGTTTTAGCCCAGTCTTCCTCACTGGGCTAGCCTGAGGCTTACAGTTAGAAGCACTGTAGCCTGTGCTGCTTCTTGGCATCTGTGGGCATGTATGAACGAGGAAAGCAGGGGGGGGAAGGTACCTAGTCACTCTTGTCAAGGCAGCAGTGACTGTGGAAGGGCTTCTTGGTGACTCACAAATTTCCCTCCTGGGTGAGCACTTTTGAGTGTCCCACATTCACGGACGAGGACTCTGGGTCGCTCTTCTGCAGGTGCCTACCTGAGCTGAGAAGGCTGGGAGAGAGCTGCATGTGTGTTCATTTAATCCGAGCTTGTGAGGTTCTGCAGTGGGCTGGATAGCGGTGCCACTCTTAGTTAGGACAACAATGTGTTTACCTTCAGATGTTCCTGTTTTATCCTCACCAAGGCTACACTGCCTGGCATTTCTTAATCTGTCCTTTGCCTCCAGCAATTGCAAATGTTTCCTAGGACCTCATGGAAAAATCAACTGAGTGTAATTCATTCATGTCAGTTACAATCAATCTACAGCATAATTTATTCTATATCTATCATGTTGCCCTCGGATGGTTCTCTGATGGTGTATGTAGTGCTGTGGTTTTACCACAATTATCTTAAGATCCGAGCATATGGGCCTTTTTCACTTCTTGGATGGCATTACATTTATGTCATTGAAGTTTTCTGAGGTTTCTATTTTGAATTGTAGGAGGTAGTCTATGTTTTTAAACATCATAGAACTTTCCCAACATAGACTAACTGGATGGGCCAGAATTCACTCATTACCCAGCTTCACCAATTACTAATATCCCACCCTTCTTATTTTATTTTCCCCCATTCCTGGACCATATTGAAGTGTATCTCAGTGTATACATCCACCGATAACTAAGTATCTTGTATGTGTGTGTGTGTTGCTTGTTTTCATGAAGGGCAGAGAACACTTCTAGCTCAGATTGGCCTAGGGGCCCCTTTTCTTGGTAATCTGTGGAAAAGCAGGTGTGTGCACTGGGCAGGGGAGGGTGGGGTGGGGGTACAGTAAGTCAGAGTGAGTGAGTTTCTCTACTGAGCTATCATTTGCTGAGGTGTTTCAGCATGTTAAATCTTCATGGATACCTTAAGACAAGGTGGCACAGTCACCAGAATTTACCTCAAGGTTAAGTTGTCTTGAGTTTTAAGTTGCATATGAGATAGCAAGAGACTTATTTGGGTTCTTTATTCTTATTTTCTTATTCTTATTTTGGGTCCTTTATATCTCTCTCTTTGATAAGAGGGGAGAGTAAGTTAACTTTTATTAGTTGGACTTAGCTAATGGTAAGTATTCTTGGTTTATTCTTTAGCTTTGCATTTATTAGTGGGTTTTTGTTTATTTGTTTGTTTTTTTGTTTTGTTTTGGCTCAGAGACAATCCTATCACTGGTTTTTACAACTTTCTTTGGAGGACATATTTGCTCTGTAGATATAATTGCTCACTTCTTTTAGTTCTTCTGTTTAGTTCCTACCCCCTTTTCTTGGCACCTACAAGCCTCTTAAAACAATTACTCATTTAAATATCACTGATAAGACTATACAATATTGGTTGGCCAGTGAGCTGGCTCAGTGGGTAAAGGTGCTTGCCACCAAGCCTAGTGACCCACATGGTGAAGGACAGAGATGACAGACCTGTTGTCCTCTGGCTTCCAAAGGGACATAGGCGTACACATGTGCACACACAACAAACAGATGTGACACAGATTTCCAGGAGAGCACAGGACAAGGAAAGCTTAGATTTTGAGAGACCTGGATTGAGTCTCAGTGCTCTGTGACTCGCAGCCGCTGACTTTGGGCACCTTACCATAATGCCCTTAGCTTTGTAAAATGGAACCAAAGATTGGTTATTGAGGCCTGGAGCACCACAGAGGAGCATGGGATGGTGCTTGTTAGCATGAGCACAGGCTCGACTCAGTGGTCTGTTACAGGGTGAGTGTCCCTTGTCTAAAGTTCTTGGGATTACAAGTGTCTGAGTTTGGAATATTTACATAGACTTTTCTGGTTGAAGATCTGTAATAAATACGCTTGCATTCTGGGATGCTCCAAAATGGAAGTTTCTGAGTAGATTTGTGGGTTAGGGATGCTCAAACCATATTACCATTATCCAGTTGTTAAGAGCGGGAGTTTTTCCATTCATTCAATCTCTTTGTTACCCTTTTTCATATAGCACTGAATTAGCTTCTTACTCCTGTGCAATTGTTTAATTCTTTTAAGGGGCCCGCTACCCAGCTCCAAAATAAATTGCATGGAGTCTTATTACTTATGAATGGCCGGCCTTAGCTTGGCTTGTTTCTAGTCAGCTTTCCTTAAATTGTTCCATCTATTTTTTGCCTCTGGATTTTTGACTTTATTCTATATACCTTTCTTTACTGCTTACTCTGTGGCTGCCTGTGTAGCTAGGTGGCTGGCCCCGAATGTCCTCCTCTCCTCCTTCTTCTCGATCCCTGATCCTCTCTTCCCAGATTTCTCCTCCTGTTCATTTTCTCTGCCTGCCAGCTCTGCCTGTCCTTTCTCCTGCCTTGCTATTGGACATTCAGCTCTTTATTAGATCAATCAGGTGTTTTAGCTAGGCAAAGTAACACAGCTTTCATAGTAAAACAAATGCAATATGAAAGAATACAACACATCTTTGCATCATTAAACAAATGCTCCACAGCACAAACAAATGTAATACATCTTAAAATAATATTCTACAACAGTCATGTGCCTCTCTCTAGACTTTCCATGTGATATTTCATAATCCTGAAAGCCTGAAGTGTCTAGAGTGTTTCCCATGTACTAATGATGACATGTGAAGTAGCTCAGTGAGGGACGGTGTAAGGGATGTCACTGATGTGGTAACTGAGTAGAGTAGGGACCTGCTACTAGTTGTGGAATTCACAAAACAGGTGAATCCAGAGCTGGTCACTTTTGAAAGCCTGATTTACCACAGCAGCAGAGATAAGCATGACAAGTAGCTGCTTAAGTGTTACCCTGCACAAAAGGCAGCTAAGGGTGCTGGGAGTGGGAGCCTGAAGGGTGTCAAGCCACTAGGGCAATGTTTGAAGAGTTTTATTGTTGACTTCAAAGTCTTTATGTCCTAAGGACATTTCCCTAGAAAAGGAAACACTCTCCTCAGGGACCCTCAGTCAGACATGCTCCTCCACCCTGTTGGAGATCCTTACAAGTACCTAGCAGTCCCCAACAACAACATGTGTAAAGGTCTGTTAGTGAACTGTGGGTGTTGACAGTGAATAGGTGGATGATATTTTGATTGATTATTTTAAAGTTTCATTCTATCTTCATTTTTACTTGTGTATATTTTCCTGTCACCTCCTAGCCCTGTGATTATAGCAGCATTCAGGTCTTTGTTGTTTTCTGGATGTGTGTATATGGTGTATATACCTGTGTGTAGGTGCAGTGTATGTGTAGAGATACAGCCTGTATAGTGGGTAAAATGCCTGTCTTCTACAGACCTGCCTTGGGGCCTGGTCCTTATTTGTAAATATGTCTATAGAAAAGCATGCAAGCAGTTTTTCCTCATATTATCTGATGGTCTGTGATGAAGTTAAAAATTAATTCTAATTGTATATCAGGATCTTAATAATCTGTACATAAGAACTGGATAAGTTTGCTATAAACCATGCCATCAAAAAGGGAAGTTGGGAGAGGGCAAGTATGTTTATGTGATGTATGAACTCAGGGATGGTTTGGGCTGAGTGTAGTCCTAGAGGTTCAAATCAAATTTTGCCTGATATTTGTTAAAGTGAATAGATAAACTACTTTTGTCATTAAATAGCTGATTTCTGCATTGGGATAATAGAAAGGATTGTCATGCCAACTAGTAAATACATCAAAGAAAATTACTGAATTTTTAGAAGGAAGTTCATTTGAATTGGCCACTGTGCTTTGAGATAAATCGGGGTATTTTTAGTAACTTGTTGTTTTGTGAATTACACTGTCAAAAAGGTAAACACAAAGTAGAAAGCTGGGACTGGAGAAGTTTGGGGGAAATAGCAGGCGTTCTGCCAGGACTTTTCTGAAATCTATGTTTATTACTCCTTTTAAAATTACTGTTCCTTGTCTTATGAAGAAGGTGGCCATCCTAGGTCCACATGGTCCCACACCACTTTCCTGTTGCTAGGTTATACGGAGTGCTGGGGCCTTGAGCTCCTTTGGCATGAGGCTTGGGGCTCCCTGTCCCTGGTGTTTGCAGAATGTCATTGGGCTCAGGAAAATTTAGTGTTTTTTTTTTTTTTTTTGGGCATTCTAGGTTACATTAAGTAATTTTCTACCTATAGTATTTGACTTTGATGGTTGTGGCTGCTTCTAACACGTTCTCCCTTTTTATAGGTATGCCTTAAACTTTCTCATACAAAGTGGGATTTCCTACTGCATCATGATCATAGCAGGAGTGGAGAGCATGCACCAGTGAGTATTGACTATGCTCACACAGAAAACACCGTTCACTTGAGTAGAGTCTGATCAAAAAAAATAATAATCGTCATACCTATCACACCACAATACTCCTGAAGCAGGACGACTTCTTGGGAAGTGGCACAATATAAAATCTTGGTGCCTCCCAGTTCCAGATTCTTTGACACGAAGGGCTTGCACCCCTGGCTCCTACCCGTTAGACACCAGGGGAACCCTGAGTTGTGACAAAAATCAGTGTTCCCAGATATATGCTTGAGGGCAGGATTGTCCCTGTTTAACAGCTGCTGCTTCAGTCTGAATAAGACTAGCAGTAGAGGACAGAGCTAGAGTGAATAGATGTGGACTTAGAAAGTAAATTCACCACTGAGTAATTAATGGGAACTCTGGGAAGGAAGCAAGGGAACCCTGTCCCTATACTTGGTTTGCACACAGAAGAAATGAAAGCAGTTTCTCAAGGTAGGGACCCTGAAGGTAGGGACCACACTGAGAGGTACCCAGCCCACCCCCGCCCCGAAACAGTGTTTGGTGGGTGGCAAACATTTAGTATTTACTGAATCAGTGAATGTTGACTTGAGCAACTGTGAGACTCGAAGCAGGAGTTGAGTAGGTAGGTAGGCAGGGGTCGGGAGCTAGGCTGGAAGTGTACATTTTTAGTATGTCAAAGGTCCTTGATTGAAAACCCAAGGGCAGTCTGACTGCAGATCCTCCTACTGGTGATTCTATAATAGTGATGAGTGACATGTCATATGCACTGGATTTCTGAATTCCTGGAACACACAGCTACAGCAGTTGTGCATAAGAAATAAGACCCTTAGTGCTTGATTTGCACTTTCCTAACTCTAATTTTATTCCATGTTTGGCACGAATGGTCTTCCCTTCTGTTATGATGTGCTGTTTATTGATTAGTCAGGTTTCTCTAGAACAGAAGCTATAGTGTATTGTATACAAGATGTTTATTAGAGTGGCTTACACCATGTGAGGCTGGATAGTTCGTCAGTGGTCATCTGCATACCAGAGGGCCAGAGAACCCTGTAGTTGCTCTTTGAGTAGAGGGAGGAGCAGAAATGACCAGTGAGGTGGCTCCAGCCTGGGGCTGAAGGCCTGGAGGCCTCCTGGTGGGTCATCAGTGTGAACCCACAGTGACGTGCTGGAGTGTGATGCCTGCAGATCATGGCAGGAGCACTCACTCAGCAAGGCCTAGCTCTATTATCCTTAGCTGGCTTCCTTTACATTTTTCTGTTGGCAGTTGGCAAGCTGGTTGGATAGTACCACCCTCGTTTAGTGCAGGTCCCTTCTGATTTGCTGCCTCACATGCCAGTGTTTGGAAATGCCCTGAGAGATATACCTAGAAGTGTGCTCTGTGAATCTCCTAAACGACCCTCAATTCAATCAAATTGCCAAGATTAACCTTCTTCATTTCCTTACACACTTGTCCCTCAATTCAATCAAATTGACAAGATTAACCTTCTTCATTTCCTTACACACAGCCAGTGCTGGCTTTTCTCTTCCTTCTGTGAACTAATACTTAAAAGTCAATGTTTGGTTTTAATTTTGATAAGAGGACAACATATTTTGATAGTGTTTTAGGTGAAGCAGTTTTTGTGTCATTACAACCTTATTTTAAGAAAAATTATTTTTGTGTGTGAGTGCCTACATGTCTTAATGTGTACCCCATGTGCGTAATGCTCATATATATATAGTTCAGAAGAAGGTGTCAGATCCTGTAGAACTAGAGTTAGAGCATGTGGATGCTGGGAACCAACCCAGACCCTCTGCAAGAGTCATCTCTCCAGCCCCTACAGCCCCATTTACAAAGCCTTGTACAGATAGCAGATTGAGGGTGATACTCATCACTGATGAATAAGAGTTGTGTTTCTCACCCAGGTAGTAGAAGGAAAAGCAGATGGAATTTTTTGGAAGCAGGAGTTCTTGGCTGTTACCACCTAAAACAAGGGTGGTAGGCTTTTGTGATGGAATGATAGTTCATATCTTTAGAAATAAAATTACTCCTTTTCCTGAAAGGCAGGGGGTAGTCTGTGGAGTCAACGCCTTAACACTTTAGACTTGCCCTGTATAGAACAGTAGCTGCTAACTACATGCAGCTCTGCAAATCTGTCTGTCTGTCTATCATGTATCTACCTATCCCTATCCTGTCTGTCTGTCTGTCTGTCTGTCTGTCTATCTATCTATCTATCTATCTATCTATCTATCTATCATCTATCTATCATCTATCAATCATCTAACGATCTAGCTGTCTATCTGTGTATCTATTTATCTACCTATCTATAGGTTTTTTGAGGCAGGGTTTTTGTATAGCCTTGGCTGTCCTGGAACTCTCTCTGTAGATTAGGCTGGCCTCAAACTCCTGCCTCTGCCTCCCAGAGTGCTGAGATTAAAGGTGTGTACCACTACACCTGGCTTTAGCTCTGTTAGTTTAAATTCATTAAAATTTAAAATGCATTGTTTTAAAAGCCCAACATGGCATGCATCTATAATCTCAGCACTCAGGCTGAGGAAGGCAGTTTTTGAGTTTGAGGTCATCTTGGACTACATAAGATTGTCATAAAAACAAAATAAAACAAAACAAAAAACAAACAAAAAAACCCATAAGCCAGAAACAACAAAACACCCAAACAATAATAATAAAATAATAAGCATTAATCCAATCTCAACAGGTCACCCCTAAGCACATACATATACATATGAGCAACACTCAATGGATTCAGGATGTGTGTGTAGATACATGTATGTATGTGTGTAACAGTAACAACCATGGAAGAAGAGGTCATAAATTTGAGAGGGAGGGGGTGTGGTTGGAGATTGAGAGGGAGGAGTGGAACTGTTGCGGACTTGATATTCATATATGGAATTCTCAAAAAGTAATTGTAATAAAAAACTTCAGTACTTATTTGTAGTAGCTTCTCTTCAGGTGCTCGGGAGCCACATGTATAGGGTGTTTGGTGGTGAGTGTGACAGTGTGTGCAGAGAGCATTTGTCCTGGTGGTGAGTGTGACAGTGAGTGCAGACAGGGAACATTTGTCCTGGTGGTGAGTGTGACAGTACAGAGAGAATTTGTCCTGGTGGTGAGCGTGACAGTGAGTGCAGGCAGATAGCATTTGTCCTGTTGCAGATGATTCTGGATAGCGCTGCTGTGGTGATGTTCAGGGGTGCACAGTGAGCAGTGCTGCCCTCTACAGTATTTTCAGGGAGGAAGTGTGCTATCCACGTGCTCATAGGGCACTAGAACCCTGGGTTCTGACCCTGCAGGTGGAGGTAGGGAAGGCTGGGCCTTCTGAATTGTTGGGGTTAGAAACAAATAATAGGTGGATGAACAATTAGGGGGAAAAGGTGGGGGTCTTGGTTTCTGTGAGGTCTCCTCTAAATGCTAACATTTTAGAGCACTATATATTAGGCTATTAATTCCTAATTAATATAGGGAGATCTCTGCTGGATTCTTCCAACATTTTCCAAAGCAGGGTTTGGCAAACTGTCTTTATGATGGACCAGATAGTGAGCATTAGGGTTTGAAGGTTATGTAGCTTTTGTCACAACTATCACACACACATTCTTAGAAAGCAGAAGCAACGGGAGTGGATGACCTCCAGTAAAATTGTACTTAGAAAGACAGTAAAGCCTTAGACTCAGCCATATTGTCCAATAAGGAAAATACCACAGGATGTGGTGTAGTGCCTGGGAGATGTGTTCTCAGTAAGTGTCCACTGAATTCCAGTAGATAGTGGACCGCTGCCTGATAGCAAATCCTGTGTAACCTCCTAGCGTTGCTGTCCAGCCGTAGCCTCTGCCTCCAGGAGAGTCACTGGGCTACACTTCAGCCCTGCCTTGCAGGAGTCTTGCCATAGCTTCTGCCTGTCCTCCACAGCCCTCCCTCCCAGGAGCAGAGCTGCCTCCTTGATTGCATGCCTGGAGCAGCTGCTGCTGGGCTGCACATTTCTTTCCCTTTCCCTGGAAGAGAAGGGGCTGAGAGCAAGGCGAGGGGTGTTGGGAGCCTCTTCACCTGGTCATGGAAGGGGGAAGGAAGAGATCGGGGCTTCCCACATCCCTGTGTGCTCAGGAAGGCATTTTTCCCTCCAGAAGGAAGCACAAGAGTGGGTGGGTCCCATGTATCCCAATGTGCTTTTCAGATGTGTGGAATAAGCTCTTATGGACGTGTGTGGGAAGCAGAGTGCCCTTCTTGTATTACTTAAAAGAAAATTCTGTGGGGAATTTTGAGTTCCAGAAAGACGGCCTCAAAATTTTACAGAATAAGAGAATGGCCATTATCTTAATATAAACTGCAGAAATGTAGACTAAAATGGGAATGTGGAAAGCGTGTTGGTCTTGAGAAGTTAAGCTAAAATATCTTCTTTGTAAGTTGGAAAGTAATTGCCAACAAAATCAGTGACCCGGAGATTAAAGTGTGAAAAACGTGAGCGCTCACAGTGAAGTCACAATATGTAAGGTCTCGGTGCTGTGAGGGACACCTTCAAGAGCTGCAAGAAAGAGGTTGTGGTCACTACTGACTCCAACATCTTACAGAAGGATTGATTTTGGCTTACATATTTGGAGGGTCTCATATCACCAAGATGAGGCAGGTCCTGGAGGTGGGAGCCTGTGGCAGAGAATAATCACATCAAAGCCAGCAGAATGCTGGGGGGGGACTCAGGTCAGAAGCAGGGCTTTGACCTCAGTGTCCCGCCCTTTGTGACCTACTTCCAGTAGATTGGCTCCACCCCCTCAAGATTCCATAGCCTCCCAAACAATGCCAACACCAAGGGAATGAATAAGTGAACCCATAGGGGACATTTTGGATTCAGACCATTAAACAGGTTATCATGAGACTGAGATGCCCACCTGTGTGGACCAGCTGTTTTCATTTACTGTGAAGAGACACTATGAGCACTGCAACTTTTACAAAGAAAACATCTAATTGAGGGGGCTCACTTAGTTTCAGAGCTTAGTCCTTCATCATCTTGGGGAACATGGCAGCATGCGGCAGATGTGGCGCTGGAGAAATAGCTAAGAGTTTTACATCTTACAGGTAACAGGAACTTGACTGACACTGGGTGGTATCCTGAGCATAGGACACCTCAAAGCCCCACAGTGACACACTTTCTCTAACACGGCCACACCCACTCCAACAAGGCCACACCTTCTAGTAGTGCCACTCCCTATGAGATTATGGGGCCAATTACATTCAAACCACCATGCCAGCCTCTACTGTGTCCAGATGCAGAGAGAATGGCAATCAGAATAAGGATATGAACACCAGGAAGAGGCATTGAAACCTGTTGATGAAATGCTTTCAAGGGCAGTTAACAGTATGGCTGGGTCTCTATCCACTGCATCATTGCAGAGCCTCCCCTGAGTAGTCTGTCACTTTCACCGCCACGAGCTACCGTTCACTTGGGTTTCCCCCAGAGCATGAACTCTTAGAGTAGTTTTCATGTTTCTGGTCCTTGAGCATATAGATAAGAAAGCTCATTAAAGGGAAATGATCTGTTACAGTTTGTTCTCCAGAATGGACTTTTCTAGCTCCTGGTTTTGAATTTTTTTTTTTTTTTTTTTTTTTTTTTTTTTTCTGGGAGATCATGGTCTCTGCTGCTAATGGCCCCAGGTGCCTTGCTTGGTGGGGTCAGGTGTTCTCATCTAAGCTGCTTACTTAACCTTTTCCTGTTTGGTTTCCTATAGAACGGTGGATTCGAGGTGATGGCAAGGAGGGGTGGTGTTGGGGGAGAGAGGCAGTTTTACCTGGTAAGGCCTGTATGGCAGGGGTGGGTAGTCCTGGGGTCCACTTTGACATGCCATCTGCCAATGCTTTCAAACTTATAAGCGTGGGTTCCTAGATAAAGAATGTTATTTGAATTACACTAACTGTTCTCTCAGTTAGTGGTGATCTCGGAGCTGCCATCTGGTAGGCAGAAGCCTCAAGCCATTTGAAAATGTGTCCTCATGAAGCTAATTAGCAGTGGTTAGTGGCTCAGCAGTAACTCTGTGGGGAAAACATTAACTTCTCTGAGGGTGATCCTGGGATCCTGTGAGAGACAATAACATGTGGCAGGAAGGGAAGTGGGCCTCGCTTCCGTTTTCCTCAGCGGTCCCTGTGGACCATATTCAGAAGCCTTTTGCGGTTCTGCAGGAAGTGTAGGCTTTTTGGGGATCTCTGGCGCTGTCTAAATGCTGGGCTTCAGTTAGGAAACTGAGGTTGGTTTTAGTTCGGGACTACAGGTGCTTTTCCACTTGGTTCTTGATACTCTGTTCATCATAGGTCATGTTGCGCAGTTCTGTACCTCAGGTATTGCACCAAGTGCAGTCACCCACTAGGAATAGCCCTCATGTGGATGTGACTTCCCCATTCCACCAAGATAATTTTCTGATCTTGAAAATAATAACCACATGTCACTTAAAATGAGGTAGTTCTAGTAACTAAAATGAAGTACAAGGATTCATCTTTGGGCTTTGGGTATATCCAGAAACTAATATTTTTGCCCCAAGATTCTAGGCTGAATATTGGAAAAAAAATAGGAGCTCATGTAAGCATGACAATGGATGATGACAATAAATCCTGTTACTTGTTTTGGTGCTTAACAGTTTTTTGTTTGGTTTGGTTTTTTAAGACAGGGTTTCTTTGTGTAACAGCCTTGACTGTCCTGGAACTCACTATGTAGACCAGGCTGGCCTCAAACTCAAAGAGATCTCCTGCCTCTACCTTCTGTGTGCTGGGACTAAAGGCATGTGCTACCACTGCCTGGCAAAACTGGTGTTTATGTGAGCTTCACACAAGCTGTAGTCATCGAGAGGAAGGTGTCTCAACTGAGAAAATGCCTCTGTAATACTCAGCTTTGGACAACCCTGCAGGGCATTTTCTTAATTAGTGGTTGATGGGGAAGGGTCCAACCCATTGTGGGTGGTGCCATCCCTGGACTGTTGGTTCTGGGTTCTATAAGAAAGCAGGCTGAGCAAGTCATAAGGAGCAAGCCAGTAAGCAGCACCCTCCGTGGCCTCTGCATCAGCTCCTGCCTCCAGGTTCCTGCATTTCTTGAGTTCCTGTTCTGACTTCCTTCAGTGATGGACGATGATGTGGAAGTGCGAGCCTAATAAACCCTTTCCTCTCTGAGTTGCTTTTGGTCATGGTGTTTCATCATAGAAATAGTAACCCTAAGACAACTGGGGTTTGTGTTGGCATTTTCTAGGGGAAATAAGCATGGCTTCTGTGTGTGTGTGTGTGTGTGTGTGTGTGTGTGTGTGTGTGTGTGTGTGTGTGTTTTTTGAATTTTAAGTAAGAACTGAAATTGTTTTGGGGGGCTGAGGTTGCTAGAAGACTCGACCCCTCTGTGGTGTGGTGCATCTTGTCTGTTCCCGACAGGTGCAGCTTTTCTAGTCACCACAGGGAATGGACTAAACAGGCAAAGCCTATGGACTGTGACTTTGAACTTGAGCTCAAGTACTCGATTGAGGGCTTTGTTGTTTTTAAATACCCATTGATCTGCTGAGAGAGCGCTGTGATAGACACAGGTGAGGAGCAGAGGTCTCCTCTGAAGGAGTCCCTTCAACAAGGTCACAGGACAAGGACCAGCCTGTGTGAGAGGACTAAGAGGTGGCGCTCATCTAGTAAACCCTGAGGCAGTTTACTAGATGAATTCTTAATGCCATGAGCAGACACACAGGTAGCCCACAGCATGGAGAGGCTCTGAGAAATGCCAGAGACAGACAGTGTGTCTGAAGAGAGGATACAGAGTCCATGTGGCGGTGTAAGCCTGCAACCAGGCTCTCTGATACCTGGACAGGAGGTCGGGAAGGGGTTGGAGAGCTGGACCTGTGGCTGGCCAGATAGCTATACCCCCTTGGATGTAAACTCACTTCCCCAGGAGAGAAACCCTGGCACCTGGAAGCCCCTTAGCCATTCACAGATGTGTCTCAGTGGGTGCCTGTCAGCATCTGAGATGGGGGCGGGGGAGGGTGCTCAGATGTTGTGGCAGCTGGATTCTAATGTAACTTTGCCGTGCACAGCTATGAAAGCCATCTATGTTCTTCAGAGTTAATTTGTTTACTGGAGTATTTTAAAGATTTTTTTTTTTTTGTTGTTTACACAAAAAGATTTTTATTTGCTTACCAGCTAGCATAAACTTCTGAATACATCTTTTGGAATAATACCAGATAACATTGAGATACTGTATTGTGACTTTTTTTCTTGTTGTTATCAAATTCGTGGGAACATAGCTTCTAGGGGCCATCTAAAAATGATTAACCTTTAACTAAATGCTTGATTAGCAGTGATCTCCAGTTCCGGACTCCCAGCTTTATTTAAAACTATCCAGAATTTGTGAAGTGCCTTGAGTGCTAAAATTGTAATAAATGCAGACTTTAAAGTAGCATATTAAAGTTAGTGTACCAAAAATATAATTTTAAAACAAATCTATGTAGGAAAAAAACAGATTTTTTCTTTTTTAATTATTGCCAGCTTATTCCACGCTCAATATGTGAGTGCTTATGAAGGAAAGGCTAAGGATAACAGGAAATATCTAATGGCTTAGAAACCTGCCTGGCATTTAGGTAAAAGGCTTTTAGAAGGGCAAGCATCTATTTCCCACAATGAAAACCCAGCAGTTGTTTAAATGCAATAAAGGCCAGGAAGGAGATGTGATGGCTTTTCTTTTCCGGACCTTGAAATTAGCCCAAGGCGTAGCAGAGCTCGAGCTGCTCAGGCTATAGGAAAGAGATAATGGAGGTACAAGCTGGAAATGGCCCTTTGCTTTCCTGAATTCTTTGTAATCCTGTCTCCTATGCTTATACTGGGGACAATGTCCTTCTGCAAACTCCAAAGATTAGAAGCTTCCAGACTAAAGAATACAGGACACCACCTGCCTTACAGCCTTAAAATTCGTAGAAACAAGTTTAAATCACATGTTCTTTTTTCTAGCTACTTGGATCTTAAAGCACAGAATATCAGTCAGATCTGTGGAATTATTGTGACTTGAGTTACTCCCTTACAGGCTGAGGTAGTTCAAGGGTTCCAGGCCTCCTGGGTAAACTGGAGGAGGGATGATTGATGATTGACTGAAAACAAGACAGAAACATGCTACCTTTTGTTTCTTAGCTTTTCCCTCTCTGTTCTTTTTCTTTTTCTTTTTCTTTTTTTAATTTTAGGTGGTCCAAGTGATTGTTTCAAAACCAATCTCTGGTTTCTGTGGTCTTTAATTTTGATATCCTCTATGCACACGAACATATATACACGTGTACACATCCAACCCCATCCCCCAAATGATAGTAAGGTAAAAGTACAGATAATTTTGGGGAATAAAGATGCGGGGGTAGAAGGAAGCAACAGAAGGGAAGACTAACTGTGGACCGAGTTCTCTGGTGGGAGTCTGGTCTTTGGGGTCTTTCCTGGGTAGAGAGCCTTCTCCTATCTTGTGCCATTCTTTACAAGCACAACTGGGGATGATGGCTCCACATGGTCTCATCTTGCTGTCTAATCTCTTCTGCCTCGCTCTCACCCAAGAGTCAAGCTAGGAAACAGGAATAAACCCTCCCTCCACTCTCCCCCCACATCCCACAAGCCTTGGCCTCGCCTTCTTCTGGGGTTGTTTTGGACATTTCTAAGGCATTTGAGAGCGTGCCAAGCATGTGGGTACAGCACCAGAAAATGGAAGTGTTCGTTTGCTATTACTCTCTCCCTCCTGACACCTTGGGCCACCTCTTTTGTTCTCCTCTTTTGTCCTTGTTCCTGCTGGTCCCCAGCCCTGCCCTGGCCCGTGCCCTGCTGCCCAGTGATCTAAACGTCTCAGCACTGCTCTCTTTTGCTTCAGGCTCTAGATTGGCAGCCTAGCAGTGGCCTTGTGGCCACCCTGCCTCCCTGTCCACTCTTAGTTCATAGTGCTGGCTCCTCAGCCTCTGCCAGACCAGACCCAGCATAATAAACCATTTGTAGTTGTATACACACCCCTTATTGTTCCACACTCTGCTCCTCCTTTGTGTTTGCTGGGAACCCCACCTCCATGTGAATTCCTGCTGTCCTTTCCCAGCCCTGTCTGTCTGTGACCCTGGTGAAGTCCTCTCCTCTAGTGGAATGAGTTGCTGCCACTCTGCACAACTTGGCAAGGTGCATGTGTTATGCTGTGGGAATGTATTTGCTCTCAGATGGTATGGTGCTACAGCTAACCTCCTTGGTTGTGTGAAAATGTTCAGGTTACGTAGCTCCTGTAACCTCAGGTTCCTTGTTGTTGAGTTAGAAGTATTAGGGATGTCATTTATGAGAGTGTACTGAGAATTTAGTGAGACCCCTGAATTAGTCAGGTTTGTTTAGAGGAACAGAGCTGATAGAATCTGTCTGTCTACCTATCTTATCTACCACCATCTACGGTCTATCTATCTATGGAATTAATTTATTAGAGTTGCCTACAGGCTGTGTGTGGTCCACCTACTCCAACAATGCTGTCTACCAACAGAAAGTCCAAGAATCCAGTTGTTCAGTCCAGGAGGCTGATGTCTCAGCTGGTTTTCAGTATACGTCAGAATCCCAAAGAAGTAGGCTCTGATGCCAGCGAAGGAATGAAGTTGATAGCAATAGCAAGGATCGGCAGGCAAAGAGCTAGAGCTCCCTTCTTCCGTGTCTTTTATACAGGCTGCCAACAGAAGGTGTGGCCAGATTAAAGGTGGATCAACCAACCTCGGAAGATCCAGGTTAAAGATGGGTCTTCCCATTTCACAAGATTTAATTAAAAATCCCTCACAGCTGTATGTAGCCCCTTGGGTTTTAATTAATTCCAGATGTAGTCAAGATGACAAACAAGAATAGCCATCACAAGTCCACCCTTGTCAGCTTGACACATGCGCACATTTCCTTATGTCATGCTTAGCTTCCAAATGGAAACAATAACCAGGTCATAATTAAGCCTAACATGATATAACCATCCCACATACAAACCACAAATGCATTATAAATTTTAGGCTAGGTAGCAACTGTCCTTCAGGGACGTTCTTTTAGTATCTCAAGACTTAAATATAATAACCACTGTTATTCTCTTAATTGATGTTACATGATAAAGAAATCGAGGAAAGAAAACACAGATATCTGCTTAATCACATTCTTAACAAAATGTGACAGGAACACTCATCACTTGTAGTCCTCTTTCCTGCAAATGGTCATGTGGCCTCAGCTGGTCTTTATAACCGACTTCCTTTACTACCTGTTCTGTTTTCCCCACACCCTCTGCAAGCACCTCAGCAGGTCTCGGTTCTCATCCTGGAAGAGTGACCCACACCTTCCTTCCTGAAGCATCTGTGACCTTTGCCATTCTGCCTGGATTAGGCTGTTGTCATTTCCCATTGACTTTAATCACAGGCACAGTAGTACCCAGAGATGCCCTAAAGGATCTCCAGTACTCCAGACACAATCCTTCTTCCCTCCATTGTAGAAAGGCAATACAATTTCCCCATGGTAATATGGATCAATCACCCCTCCTAATACTGTAATCCCTTTCCTAGCCTGTTGACTAAAGGACATCAGAAACCCAAAGTGACCAGGGCGAAGTTTGAGTGTAACAAGTACGGTTTCTCTGCCCGCTGCCGCTGGTCTTGTCCCGCCGCCATGCCATCCCCAAATAACACACAGAGACTCTGTATTTTATATTATCCTGTTGGCCAGTTACTAGTTTCTTATCGGCTAGCTCTATCTTAATTATTAACCCATTTCTGCTGATCTATGTATTTCTCTTACCGGGGAGCCGGCAACATACTGCTTTCTCCAGACTCTCCATCTTGACTCCTCCCTCCTACTTCCTATTTCCTCCTTGTCTCCTAGTCCCTCCTATCTTCCTTTCCTATTGGCCAACAGTGCTTTATTATTAACCAGTATGAGAAACATATATACATAATGGCATCTCCCATCATCTCCTCTTTTCTGTTTAAATAAAAAGAAGGGTTTTAACCTTAACATAGCAAAATATATAACACAACAGTTATCAAATAAGAATCACAGTTAACAATATTTAGTCCATTAACATTTATCAAGATTAAAAGAAACTATTCTATCATCTATCCTATATTTGTGAGTCCAAAGTCCTATTTGTAACTTATCTGTAAACCTAACTAAGGAAAACTATAACCATAACTATCTGTCTTCAACTCCTTCAAAGACCACAGAAGGATAGTATATAAACTCTAGAAATGACAGAGACAACTCACTGCCTGGTCACCCGAAGTTCTTTTGTAATCTTCCATCTTCAGCCCATAGGCCATAGTGTGTCTAGCTGACTCTTCAGCAACGCAGGAAACTTTAAACTGTCTTTTTGTATTGGCAGTTTGACAGTCACTTTTCTCTGTGTCCTGCATACTGTCTCGCAGACTCTTCCATGAAGCAGGAACTCTGTAGCAATGTCCATCTTGAATCAGCAGTCACTTTTCTGTGAGTCCTGCATGTCCAGTTTATACAGCACAAAGTCAAACATTCCACACAAGAGCAGTATCTTGTCCAAATGGCTAGTCTTGCCTTATTGGAAGTAAACTCCATAATGAGTTTCTTCAATGTCCATCTTCCTTTTTGACGCAGGTGGTGTTACCAGGAGCATTTATGTCTCATTGTCAAGTAAAACCCTAAATTATTTTAAATGCCATATTCTGTAGGTCTTTGAAAGGTTTGAAGAATGCCTATTCATCTCAAATACATCTCTGTATATCTAGAAAACTTAACTAACTTAACTATAATATCTGACTATCATAGGTACTTATCTATAATCTGTACTACATTATACATTACATTTCTAAATAAGCTATACAAACAAGAGGAGAAATATACATATGACAAAATTGACCTTAAATTGTATCAATAAATGAAAATCCATTCCAAAGCAAACTATGCATATCTATATCATAATTCCCTTTTTACCTTTAAAAAGAACTGGCTGTGATCATTAACCATTTATACCCAAGTCCATTTAAATGAAAACAAACATTTATAAATATTTGGGAATTTGGGCGCCGTTCTTTCCAAACTACTTCCTGCTGATAGGGGGCGCTGTTATGGGGATCCTAAGAAGTTGCAGAAATCTTGGCTGTAGTCTGCAAGTCTGCCTTGTTCAAGCTGTTTTGAATGTTGGATCATCAGGAACTCTGTTTCAGGGGGTCTGGCTTGCTCAAACCACATTAGTCTGCAAGGAATCCACAGCTTTTCATTTTCTGTGGGAAACAAAAATAGAAATCCTTTTCCCCAGTAACTTGTCCTTGAACTTAAATTTTGGAGTCAAAGCATTTTCAAAATATATACATTGAATTAATTCAGCAGCATTTGTTTTAACAGTTGTTGTTTCCTCAGCAGTCAAACAATACAAAGACAATATAATACCGTACAGTATACAAATTTTCTCCATCTGTAGCTTTTTATTATTCTGTTTCTTTTCTATTTTTTGAGACAGGGTTTCTCCTTGTAACTCTTATCTGTCCTGGAATTACTCTGCATACCAGGTTTACTTTGCAAATCACAGAGATCTGCTTGCCTCTGTCTCCTGAGTGCTGGGATTAAAGGCGTGTGCTACAACACCCAGTTCCTCTTTGTCTCTTTAAAACCATTTTTTTTCATGTCTACGTATATTTTAAAACACACTGTAAACCTTTAGAGGTTTTTCTTAATATGAATCTGTCTTTACTGTAAATCTTTATATTTTGTAGCCACGAGTCTTTTTATCAGGTAAACAACAACATTGCTAAAATAAAAGTCTTTGTTGTTTTTGTCACAGTTTATCAAAGATGGTGGAAGCTACTTACTGCCAGCAGTGAAAGCTGTGGTCACTGCCTTGGTCTGTGCTGCCATCCAGCCCCATTTTGTGGGCTTGGAAATGTGGTCGTTGCCATTGCCAGCTCTTGTACACACCAATAAATTGTTAGCAGTGCTATTTTAAAGCTGTGCAGTTTTTTTCCGCTTATGCTGAGTCAGGAAATTTTCCTTTAAGGAGCAGCGCGCAAATCTCTGTCTTTAGCAAAAGAGAACCCAACCGAGAAAAATGCTGCTACCAAAAAAAATCTTGCTTGTTTCTAAAACCCTTATTTAAGCTTTTGTTAAATTTTAAGTGGAAGTTCTTATTAGCCACATGGGCGCCATTTGTAAAGAGTACGGTTTTTCCGCCTGCTGCCCGGTCTTGTCCTGCTACCACGCCACCAGCCCCAAATAACACACAGAGACTCTGTATTTGATACAATACTGTTGGCCCGGTTACTTGTTACTTATCGGCTAACTCTGCCTTTAATTATTAACCCATTTCTATGTATCTTCACATGGCCTTCTCTTACCGGGGAGGCGGCTGGCGTCCAGCTCTCTCCAGACTCTCCATCTTGACTCCTCCCTCCTACTTCCTATTTCCTCCTTGTCTCCTAGTCCCTCCTATCTTCCTTTCCTATTGGCCAACAGTGCTTTATTATTAACCAGTATGAGAAACATATATACATAATGGCATCTCCCATCATTTGAGCTTCCAGGACAATGGAATGTTTGTTATGTCTCCTTACAGAAGTGTTGCCTGCTCTGGAACCAAAACTTCTAGGCAAGGAGAACTTAAGGTCATGGGAACCGAAAGCAAAAGCTTTCCTAGTGGGTTACTAGGGGTGATAATGAGTGGAACTATCCCCCCTTTTACTCCTTGATTCTTGGACCCATGGATCCTGGCAATAGGACAAACTGTACCATATTTTGGATGCTGGTTCAGAGCCTATACTGACTTCTGGAGAACCCTACCCCAGCCCTCCAGGCTGCTGCCACTTAATTGTCACCGTAACCGTGTCTTCAAAGTACCATTCCATCATTCTGCCAGGTCAGCTGCTTTGGGATGTCGGGGAGCATGGCAGGGCCAGTAGACGCCATGAGGATATCATTGGTTGTTAACAGTTCATTGTTTTATATACCGCCAAAAGGGATCACATGCTGCTGTCCTGAGGGGTGTTCTCCACTCCACAGATGTTGAAATATGAAAACAGCTGGTGCACACCTGTAAACTCCAACCATATAGGAGGCCGAGGCAGGAGTATTGAAATGCCTGTTCAGGCTACATAGTGAGTTAAGGTCAGTTTGGGAAGTGTAGCAGGATCCTGTTTCAAAGTCAAAGTGAGGGAAGGGCTGGAGGTGTAGCTCAGGGTTTGAGTGCTTGCTCAGTATGTGTAAGGCCATGGGTTCACTCCCTGGTAATGTGCACACAATTATGTACACACACACACACACACACACACACACACACACACACACACGAGTTAGAGTCTCCCACAGAGCCCCAACCATGGTGTGCCTTGTATATGTCAGCCCATATATTTGCCTCCTGCGCTAGACTTTGTTCTTCAGATGACAAAGACTGAGGTTCATTCCATGTAATGTCCTCAGAGCCTTACTAGACAGTGGCATACAACACACTTGTGAAGTGACTGCTTGGGAGCTGACTGTTTTCTTGTATCCCAAGTTTCCAAGAGGCTCCAACCGGTTCAGTTCTTGCTTAGCTGGGTTTGTTGTTTCCCATTTACCATGTCTTGGGCTGTACATTTACGTTATGAGCTGAAACAGAGATGCAAAGAGCTAAAGCTCATGTAGACTTCCTAGCTTCCCTGGCCTTTGGGCTTTAGAGGATTGTTGGAATTCCATTTCTCCATCTCTCCCTATTGCCTGCCTAGAATTTCCCTCAGGTGTCATAGTGTGGGTTGGCTGGAGTTGGAAGCATGGAGGATCAGGCAGTGGCGGGCCTCCATGCCTGGAGTCCTAGCTGCCCTGTTTGTTGGGACTGTGACAGAAAGGAGACAGCAAACACTTTCCAGACATGCTTTTCAGAGTCCTGGTTTTTATAGCATCCAGAGTAGGTCAAAACTTGGATTGCTGCTTTTGGTTAATTCTGTTTCTCAGCTGTTTCAAGACCATGCTGTGCTTGTTGGATGTAGTTTTCCATGTTCTCTATCTGGTCGCATATCAGGAGAGGCTGAGTAGAAGACTCTTAACTGGATGATACTGAGTCTCCATGTGAGTTGCAGTGTTATTCTTTACAATGTGAAAGATTAGAGCAGTCTGCTTAATGCCTACTGCCCACTTCATTTGCATACTGAAAGCAACTTTGGGAATTTTCTATAAAGAACAAAGTGACTTCATTATGCTACTCAGCCAAGTATGGCAATGAAAGTTGAAGTTTGAAAGGTTTTTAAAAAAATCAGGTAGGTGGTTTGGTTCATTTCTGTTGTCTTTAAACAAAGGGAGGAGAAAAAGAATTCATTGGCTGTATGTCATTGCCACCCTTCCTGGCACCAGAAGTCCTCTGAACTCCATCCCTTGTTTCCATGGGTAGGGATTTTAAAAAGAACAAACGAAATCCCTCACAACTTTGGTTATAATTCCTTGAGATCTTTGTTTCCACTGAGCCAACACCTGGTCAGAAAGGGAGGGCAGATGACCAGCCAGCTCTGACTTCCCAGCAAGAGCAGGGGTTCTGAGGAATGTGAGCTCTTGGACAGAGCTCTAGGGAGGAGCTGAGCTGTTCTGTGAAGACATATTCTGTCCCATGTGGGCTTTGCAAATGCGTTTTCCTATTTGTGTGCTGTGCTTTCACATTGTCTACTTCCTTAGTGCGCTGTCTCTTCCTTACTCTGCCAGCTTTCTTGGTAGACTGTCCCTTCACACCGTTGACTCCCTTGGTAGACTGTCCCTTCTCACCGTTGACTCCCTTGGTAGACTGTCCCTTCACACCATTGACTCCCTTGGTAGACTGTCCCTTCTCACCGTTGACTCCCTTGGTAGACTGTCCCTTCTCACCGTTGACTCCCTTGGTAGACTGTCCCTTCTCACCGTTGACTCCCTTGGTAGACTGTCCCTTCTCACCGTTGACTTCCTTGGTAGACTGTCCCTTCACACCGTTGACTCCCTTGGTAGACTGTCCCTTCTCACCGTTGACTCCCTTGGTAGACTGTCCCTTCTCACCGTTGACTTCCTTGGTAGACTGTCCCTTCTCACCGTTGACTTCCTTGGTAGACTAACTGTCACACTGTTGACTCCTTTGCTGTCTCTTTGCTCATTGGATTTTGCTGTGTCTTTGACTTATGCATGCAGAATCTTTTTTGTTTGATGTAATTCCATTTGATTTTGCTTTTGTTGACTGTGCTTTTGAGGTCTTAAAAATGTTTATTTGGAACTACCATGTGATCCATAGCTCCACTACTAGGTACACACCCAAAAGAAACAAGATGCCTATGTTCATATTCATTGCCCCATGATTCTTGCAACAGCAGAAACATGAAACCAGCATGAGTCCATCAGCAGATGAATGGGCAAAGAAAACACAGTGTGTATGCACAATGGAATATATTTAACCATGAGACAATAAAATCCCATCATTTGTGACAATACACATGAATCTAGAAAACATGTTAACCAATCTGTGCACAGAAAGACATATCCCACTGATCTCACTCAAGTGGAATGGACAGATACTCCCATGGATGGCTAGAGTTAAAAAGTGTTTTATGTCTGTCTGGGAGTTAGGTGGAGATTGGTATCCAGTTTCTGTTAGGTAGGTAGAGTAGGCTGTGATCATCTGTTACACAGGAGCCTAACTCCATTGAATATCTCCACATAGCTGGAAGAATGGGTTTTGAGTGTTCTTACCACAGAGAAACGATAAATGTGTGAGAGGATCAATATGTTAAATATTTTCATTATATAATATATACATGTATCAAAACATCACACTATACCATGTAAAAATTACGTGTCAATTGAAAACAATAAGCAAACAGAAAATAAAATTGGATCATGCTGTGTGTGTTACTTTTGGTTACTGTGATAAAGCATCATGACCAAATGTGACTTATGGAAGAGTTTATTTTGGCTTTTGGTTCCAGTGGGATAGTCCACTGAGGTGTGTAGCATGACACTCTGGACTTCTGGAGCTGGGGAGTCCACCGTCATGAGTTAGCATGGCAGCAAGTGGTCAGAACAGGAAGCTGAGAGATGACATAACTGGAAATAGAGTGAGATTATAAACTCTCAAAGCCTGCCTCCTTGTGACATACTTCCTCCAGCAAGACTCCATGTCCTAAAAAGTTCCATAACCTCCCTCAGACAGTTCAAACCACCACAAGGAGGGACAGCAGCATTCTCAAGTGCCTAGGAGCCCAAGGAAAGGTCCCTGGGGACTTGGCGTTGGCTGGCTTCCCTGGTGAAGGAGTGGTTAAAACCTAAAGGTCTTGTCTACTGTGCAGCTAAGACAGGACACCTTTGGTGCACTGAGCTGGGTTTACTCTCCAGAAGGCCTGGCGGTGTTCCTACAGTTCACCTTCCCTGAGCAGGTAGCTTCTACTTGCAGGTCCGTGGTGGAAGTCTAATTTACTTCCCATGGAAACAGTTTCCACGTTAGTCTACAAAACCCATTTCAAACTGATGGAGGGGCATGTATTTGAGTAGAAGTCAGTACATTTCTTCCCCTGACCCCTAAACAGCTATAAGGCAAACTGGAACCCATCAAAACAATTTTTGCGCTCTGGAATTTGACCAAAAGCAAACAACAATGTGAGAAGTATTTATTTATAAGGAACTGCTGGCTTTTATGTTTCAGCAGTGGGGGTCTGTTATATTCTTGCTTAGTTTTGACCTGTTCCCACCCTGTCAGTTCTACCAGGAGCAGGCCTGCCTGCCCATGCAAACAGCATCTTTTGTTTCTGTGACTACATTTGGAATAGGTGTTAGAAGAGCCTCTGCAGAGACAGCTAGCATGGGTTTGTATGTTTAACAGGAGTATTAGGGAAATGAATCCTAAGGGACTTGTCCCTACCCATTCCTGGCTGATGGGAGAAGGCTTAAGAGGCCCTGGAAGGAACGAACGTGGAAGCTGCTTGTGCATCATTTGTGAGTGATTTGACAGATAGGACAGGGACACAATACTCAAGGAAAATGCCAAGTCAGAGTCACTGTACTCACAAGTCTGGCATATGCGTTTGAAGAATGATAGTTTCTGACATCCCAATTTTAACATAAAACATTCGACTGCAGATCTAAGGCCCGAGGTAGGATAAATGTGTGCTGTCCTCACTAAAACAGTGTAATGTTTTACCCGATTTTATTTACTTTTATCTCAGTGCATTGGTGTTTCACCTGCATGTATGTCTGTGTGAGGGTGTGGAGTACCTTGAGCTGGAGTTACAGACCATTCTGAGCTGCCATGTGGGTGCTGGGAATCGAATCCCAGTCCTCTGGAAGAGCAGCCAATGCTCTTAACCTCTGAACCATCTCTCCAGCCCTCAGTGGAACATTTTGAAAACAGCAAGTGAATTCAAGAAATAACAGTTCTTCAGAAAGAGTAGCTACTCAGCAGATGGACAAAGTGAGTTCCAGGACAGCCAGATAAACCCTGTCTGGAAACATCAAAACAACAACAAACCCCAGAAAGAGTAGAAGCCTGAATGAAGGCAAAGGCCATATGAATCAGAACTGCTGAGGGAAAAATGTCAGTCACAACTCCCCCTGGAATAAGGAAATTCCAGCCAAACAAAGATCTGACCTACAAGAAATTCTAAAGGAAGTCCTTCGGTTTGAAAGAGAATGTCTGTGTAGTGAGCCAAGTTCGAAGGGCTGCTTGAGGAGCCCCAGGAATAGCAAATAGATGTGAATAGGTCAGTAGGAAAGACAGTGAGCAGATGCTTTCTCTTCCCTCAGTTTTGTTGAAGGACACAGGCAGTATTATAAGAATTGTAACATTGTAATATCAATAATAATCCTAATTTTAAATTGTAATATTCATATAGACGACAATGATAGCTCAAGAGATGATGGTGGGGGGACAACACTGGTTACAAACTTACTCTATTTTGTCATAATTCACTCAGAACCAGGTATTGTCCCTCCAGTCATTCCAACATAGGTAAGGGAAAAATGCATTGAAAAATCTCAAAAGTAGGAAGCCAGATGTGGTGCTGTAATTTTAGGACTTGGGAGGCTGAAGCAGGAAGATCATTATTTTGAGGCTAGCCTTAGCTACATAGTAAATTTGAAGTCATCTTGGGCTACATAGTGAGACCCTGTCTCACTACATACATACATACATACATACATACATACATACATACATACATACTTCCATAGAAAAGGCAATAGAGAGATTAAACTAAAATGTAGTACCAGATGGCAATAGAAGCCCATAAAAGGAATGAAGAAGTCCTGGGATGTGTTGATGTGGCTACGTTAATGACCAAATGTCAGTGTGATATGGGAGATTATAAGACTGTAGATTAAAAACAGATCTAACCTTGTGCTCTCTACAAGAAACACACTGTAAATGAAAAAAAAGAAAAGAAAAACGCCTAGGTTGAACATGCCATCGTAGAAATGGCCTTATGCCTTTTAGAGAAGACAACCATAATGAGTCAATGAGATTAACAAAGCCGTAGGAGTCAGTCTGCAAAATCAACTCTATTTCTATGTGCTACAAATTAAAGTTCCAAAATGAAAGCATTAAATAAAAAAGGTTCCATCCACATAGTATCTAAAAGAATAATTAAAAACACGTAAGAATGAATTTAAAGGAGCACCTCTCAAACCAGCAGCAAGCACCCTTTACGGCGGTTGCTCTAACCCCTCTTGTTGCTGCCTCCCTTCAGCACAGAAACTCGCTCTGCGGCGACCCCAACCACAACGTCATTCCTCACCGCTACTTCATAGCTGTAATTTTGCTACTCTTATGAGTTGTAGGGTAAATGTCTGATATGCATGATATCTGCTGTGTGACCCCTAGGGGGGTCACAACCCACAGGTTGAGAACTACTCCTTGAGCTAGCGTAAAGGTGAAATTGCCTTCCATACTCATGGGTCAGAAGACTGTATTGTTAAGACGGTTTATCGTGAGGCTGGCTCTTCTTCCCAGCTGATCCATTGATCTGTAGGTTCAGTTCAGTTCTCAGTACGGGCGCCAACAGAAACTCTCAGAGTTTCTGGGTAGAAACTGACAAGCTGATGGGAAAATTTATATGGAAATAGAAGAACCCAGCACAACTGTTTGAAAGAGGTCACCAGACTGAGGAGCTGCACATCTCAGGCTCTCAGCATACCCTAATGTAGTGATCAGGGCCGTGAGGCTTGTGTGAGGATAGATACACAGACCATTGGAACAGACTGAGAGTATAAAACTAGACCCTTGTGTCGAAGGGCCCGAGGCAATTCAGTGGTAAAAAGATGGTCTTTGTAACCTATGGAATGATGACAAGTGGATATCCATATGCACACAATGAGCCTATTACCCCACGCCATATATAAGAATAATGCTTATCCTAGACCCAAATGCATCAGCTTACACTGGAGCCCCTCAGAACTTTGCCTCCGAGCTTCTTGGTCGTGACATACAAGGAATAACGCCAGAATTTAGTGTATATCAGGATTTAAAACAGTGTTCTTCAAAAGGTATCTTTAAGAGTGAAGACAGACCACTGAATCTCAGCAAAGCAAACATCTGATAAATGCAAGCAACTTAACTTCAAAATGGAAGTGCTGTTTCATAGATAATAACCAAGTAAAATGCTGAGAGCAGAGGCAGAGGCAGGCGGATCTCTGTGAGTTTGAGGCCAGCCTGGTCTACAGAGTGAGTTCCAGGACAGCCAGAGCTATGCAGAGAAACCCTATCTCAGAAAAACAAAACAAAACAAAACAAAACCAATGCTAAGTGTCAGTAGTCATTTAGGAGCTGCAACCTAAAACCACAGTGAGCCATCAATAGGCATGCAGGAGGGTAGGTAGGTAATAGTGACCCAGCATTGGTGAGGAGATGGGGTTATCAGAGCCTTCATGGCTTATGAATTTGTACAGTCACATTGCAAAACAGTTTTGTAATCTCTGAAAGTGACAGTGACTTATCATATGCCCTGGAAATTCTTCTGCTGTGGTTTCCCCCAAGAGAAAGGAAAGTATACATCTATGCATGGTGATGGATTTGGGATAGCCAGAAGCTGGAAATGACCCAAATGTTCCAACGCTTTGTGCATGGATAAGCAAGGTGTGCTGTGTCCAGACAGTGAAATACTGTCCCAGAAAAAAGGGAATAAACATACATACTGCATACATACAGGCCTCAGGAACATAAGGCAAAGGAACCAGACACAAAAGACTGACTACTGCACTGTTCTACTGAAATGGAAATCTAGAGACAGAGAGTGATCAGTGGATGACTGGGCTCAGCGGCATCCTTCATGGATGCTCAGCCGATGTTAGTCCTTACCTGCAGGCCCTACCATCAGGGATGTCTTGAGCCCACACTACTTTACACATCTAATGAAAAGTACTGAATTGTAGGCTTGGGAGGTGATTTATATAATGTGTCAGCTTTAGTTCAATAAAGCTGTTTAATAAAAAGCCTATTGTATTTAGGCTTCTAAGGTCTTTTAGGCTTCCAGGCAGCCAGCTCCATAATTAATTATTCAGCTTCCTTACTGGTAGGAGCCATAATTCAGTTTGTCTAAATAGTCTTAGTTGGTGAGGGCATGTTCTTCCATGAAGAAAAAAAATTACAAGTAATTACTTAGATGGAAGAGTAGCATTACAAAATCAGTATTCTGGTGGGTAGTGGTGGCACATGCCATTAATCCCAGCACTCAGGAGGCAGAGGCAGGTGGATCTCTGTGAGTTTGAGCCCAGCCTATTCTACAGAGCTAGTTCCAGGACAGGCTCCAAAGCTACACAGAGAAATCCTGTCTTGAAAAATAGAAAAGTGGAGATTACTAACTCAGAACAAAAAGCAGAGGTATTATTTAATATCGCAGAATCTGATTATTGACCCTTAATGACAGGATGCTTCCTGAGAATGAGTGGTTGTGCACATTCATGTCCTTAACTGAGGTCACACATAGTGAGGCCAGCCATTCCCTGTGGCCTCTTGCTGTAAATACAAGGTCTGTAGGGCCGCTGTCACAGCCGACTGTTGTACAGTGGCCTTTTAGATAAGTGGACTCACTCTGAAATAATAGGGAAGCAGAGGCAGGAGGCTGTCTGTGAGTTTGAAGTTAGCTTGATCTGTGTAGCAAATTCCAGGCTAGCCAGGGCTACACAGGTGTACCCAGCCATGTGGGTTTTATTAATTCCAGATGTAGTCCAGTTGACAACCAGGAATAGCCATCCCAGGAGAGGTAGAAAATGACTTTCTTTATGGTAGAGCATAGGGCTGCGTAGAGTTTAGTGCAGAGGGTGAGACGGGAGTTGTCCCCACTCACTTCCCTGTCACTATTGCTCTGTCACCGAATAGAAGAAGCAGATGGAGATAATGTGTGGAGGAGCAGGCCCGGTTGTGTCAAAACAAATTTACAAGGAACCAAGAGGACAGAGGCCTGGTCCGGCTTTAGGAGTTGTACATCAGCTCCTACAATAAGGTATTTTTGTTCTGTACTGCACACGATTCCCTTTCCTCCCAAGCCCGATGCACAGTTTAAAACCTAGGTGTGCATACAGTGGTCAGGCAACACAAAAGTTATTTGTTTCTCATTGGAGTTTGAGCCCTTGGCAGGCAAAGGCCTTATTGTTGTAGTTATTGGCACATAAAAATGTTCCCTGCTGCGAGCACATTACCTACTCTGACTCGAGATGAGTAAGGTTTGTCTGTAATTTTTTTCATGTTTTTGCAACATTTCTTTTACTTTTTTTTTTTTTTTTTTCCAAAGCAGGGTTTCTCTGTATTGCTTTGGAACCTGTCCTGGAACTCACTCTGTAGAACAGGTTGGCCTTGAACTCACAGAGATCCACCTGCCTCTGCCTCCCAAGTGCTGTGATTAAAGGTGTGTGCCACTACCACTCAGCTTCCTTATATTTTTAACACAGGAATATACTTATATTACAGGCCTGGGCTTAATGTGTCTGCCTCTTGTTTTATGTGAGAAGAAGAGGAAGTCATTAAAACATGTCTAAGTCAAGGTAAATTTTCTCACACAGTAGGAGCTGGGTTTCAGGAGGTTGGAAGGTTTGTTGTTGGCTGTTGATGCTTAGTGGATAGAATGAGTGGTTTAGGGGTAAAAGAGACTATGTGAAAGTATCTCACATGCAGTAAGCAGGTTAGTGGCTACCGCCACCCAGGTTGCACCCCCCCCCCCATCAAGGGCTTTCAGTATTCCAAACAGGCTGCTCCATTCCAGCAGCTCCTTCTGCTGTCTCTTCTGCTTCTCACTGAGCTGTAGGGAGCACAGGGGCCTGTGCACACTTTCTTTTCTTTCCTTGCCTACCTGACCTGCGGCCTTCACCGCAGTCCATGACCATCTCCATCCCTGCTTCTGTATTTATCACAGGTTCCAGTCTGTGGTGTTGATGAGCTTTCTTTCTCAAGTGCACATTTGTGTGTTCATTTGGTCAGCAGGTAGTTCACATATCCAGGTGCCATACAGTCAGACTTGGTGTTTAGGGGAGTGGCATTGAGAGTTGAAATGGAGGAGGCAGATCCATGGGTCAGCAAACAGCTAAGCCACGTCCCTTTGGAGGGCAGGTTGGATGAGGTCCCAGGAGGGGCTCCATTTTAAAATGCCTTGAGATCGGAGTGGTGGGTTGAGTCAGCTATCCAAGGAACCACAGCAATGCGCCAGGTTGGGAGATTGGGTAGGGGCCTATATAGCGTGCAGGTTGAGTCAGATGTTTTGTTCAGAGACCCGTGCTGCTGGGTTGTGATGATCAGGCAGGGCAGTGGCATAAGTCTAAGAGGATACTGGGCCTTGTAGTTCTCAGTGTATAGGGAACCTACGAGGGAGTTTTAAGGGGGAAGTACATTTTGTCAAGTTGTTCACACTGCTCTATGTAGGTAGGCTTCCCAGTGCAAAGCGGCCAGGGTACTGCTGAGTGAATGCTGGGACTATGGTAAGGAGGTACTTGTTGATGACTTTAGGACAGGTATGGAGTAGAGCCAGGCAGACAGATCTGTTCTCAAGGGCAGCCTCCTATGATTGAAGAAGGGGTGTGGAGTGTGGAGAAAAGGGAAGACTCTGAGCTTTCAGTCTTAAACACTGGGTAGGTGCTATTTCCATCTGTGACATGGGAAAGGAAGAGGTGAAACACTGTACTCTTGAAAAACTTTTGGGTCCAGCTAAAGGTAGAGAAGCTTTTACATGTCCAGTTGACCTGCTAGTCAGCTGTTCAGGGTAAAGGCCTTAAAGAAAGGAAGTACTTAGGAGAAAAATGCAAAGGCTTAGTGGAGGAAGTCAAGTCAGCAGCTAGTCTTTGCCAGCCCTTACCCCAGATCTGACTTCCTTGTTGATGTCTCTGGGATCCTGCTTAGGTCTTCCCTTGACCCCCCGCCCTGAGATCTTCATTAAAAGATTCAGAGGAGATACAGAGTATATGGTTAAAGGCAGGTGGGAGTAGTCAGTGGTTCTCAACCTTCATGACACTGTGACCTTTTAATAAACAGTTCCTTGTGTTGTGGTGACCCCAACTGTAACATTATCATCATTTCTACTTTATAATTTTGGTACTGTTATGAATTGTAACATAAATGTCTGTGTTTTCTGATGGTCTTAGGCAACCCTTGTGAAAGGGTCATTCCAACCCCCAAAGGGGTCATGACCCACAGGTAGAAAACCATTGGAGTAGAACATTTTCAAGGTGTGAGAGTAGACTATGGCCAGAGGGACCATAGGGTCAACCCACATTTTTGAGTAAGCTTTATACTATTCCTTCAAGTCCCTAAAACAGAACTTGCAGCTTTCCCAAGGGCGACTGATAGGTGAGCTATTTGGAGTGATTATTGAGGGAAGGGACAATAGTGTTTTTTTTGTTTTTGTTTTTGTTTTTGTTTTTTTGTTTTTTTGTGTTTTTTTTTTTTTTTTTGTGTGTGCTTTGCCAGACAGCTTCCAGCTAGATAGCAACCCTGTCTTTGGACAATGTCACATCCCCACTGGAGGCTAAAGCTAGCTACAGTCTCAGCTAAGGTGCTGGCTATGGCAGGGGCAGCTCGGTCCTCAATGACCTTCAAGTTTGTTTGTCTCTATAACATTAGCTTGGGACACTAGATTTTTTAACCTTGACCTGTGTTTAGTTGGGGATTTTTTTTTTTTTTTTTAAGTTCATCCTTGAAGATCTTTGGTAGAGGTCTTCTACCTGGCTGAATCCTTATTTCTTCACCATACTGCAGAACTAGTTGGACTTTAGTGTGTCTCTGACCATTCAGCAGACACACAAGCATATGTTTACTATTATCCTAAAAACTGTTTGCCATAATACTTTTTACACGATGACTGAACGCCATTGTGCCAACTAAGCCTATTTCCTACCCAGTTTTCACAAGGTAAATTTTGTTGTGAACATGTGACTCGCTGGCTTTGAGCGTGGGGCCCGTAGCTTCTCTGTGCCACATCTGTTCTGTCTCTTGCACCTGTTGGAGATGCCTTTGCCGTCCTGCTTGAAGGAGCCTTTTCCAGAAACTTCTCACGCTATCTATTCTGCCTCTTATTGATGGCTGCACTCACTCATTTGTGCATGTCTGTTTAGGACCATCCCTGATCTTCCCAGAACACTTTCTGTGTTCCAGGCGCTCTGTGTCTGAGACAGTGGAACTCAGTCATGCACACGACATGGGCAAGAGAGGGACATCAGAAAATACAGATCACAGCATGTGATGAGGACAATTTGGGTGGAAGACACTGTGAGCATGGCGGGCCAGGGTGGCCGGCTCTTAGATGTACAGACCCCATAGTGCCCACCATGCTGCTGTACCAGTGGTGGCACACGACTTTCATCCCAGCATTCGGGAGGCAGAGGCAGGAGGATTTCTGTGAGATCGAGACCAGCCTGGCCTACAGAGTGAGTTCCAGGATAGCCAGAGTTACACAGAGAAAACCTGTCATGAAAAACAAAAAACAAACAAACAATAAACCAACAAACAAATAAAAGCAAGAATGCCTGTTATTTTCCCATGTAAGCGTGGATATGGTACTGAGGGGACCACCTGTCTGGATAATTGACTCACTTGATCGTGAGCAGCAGTGAAAGTCACCGAGAGCCCTGTCACAGAGACTGCATTCCAGAGTATTATTTTACCCCAAGAAGAAAGTAAGGAACACTTTCTACAGTTTCCCTAGATATAAATGATTGCCAGAAAGATTTTAGAAAGTTGATAGTGGTTTTAAGACCAGCTTTCTGGGGGAAGTCTAGAAGAGTAAACACAAATCTATGTCTTCTTCTAAAGTCATTTGAAGTGTGCCAAGATGAAAGTGCACACTTCCAGGAAGGAGGCCTGTGATGTCAGGATGGCTGAAACTGCTCCCAGGTGCTGGTACCCCAGAGGATCTATGCAGTTGATTCTGATGTGCGTGGTTTTGAATACTAGATGAAATGGACTGTGGGCCCCCAGAACAAAATTCCTCCTAGGGGGAGTGTGACCTAGAGCCATAGGAGCAGCCTGAATCTGTCACAAGAGGCCAGCCTGTGCCCTTTGACTTATGAACTCTCCATATATGAAGCAGGGTCTATAGAATTCAGAGGACATAGGCTCTCGTCCCAGTGTTGATTTTAGAGTCATAGCTTGTATGCTGAGGCCACATTTTCACATGCCATCACACAGAGAGATAATTCTTCATATTGCCTTGCACATAATCACTTAGTAAAATGGACAGACTTGACTAAACATAAATTCTTTAAGAATGAAACATGGGTAATTTTTAAAGCAAGCGTCTTTCTAGACCTCTGGTTTTCAGATCTTATCTAGAAATGAACCCAGTCATGGAATGTTCATGGCTTGTTTCCTTTTCTTAGGTACATCTAATTGTCTTTTTTTCTAGCATGTGTTAGGTTGAAACATTACACAGTGAACATTTACTATGTTAGCAAGTTGTCAGTTTAGTTAACATTGTATTTTATTCCTGTTGCTACTTACTAGCAAAATACTTTTTATTTTATGTGTCTTGCTTGCAGGTGTCAGTGCACCACACATGCACTTAATGCCTGAGGCCAGAAGAGGGAGCTGGAGTTAGGGGTGCATGTGAACCTCTGTGTAGGCTGGAGGTCAAACCAGGGTCTTTTGCAAGAGCCACAATGCTCTTACCTGTGGAGTTCTCTCTCCAAAGTCCGCTTTTAAGTGCTGCCAGTTACTTTGACACTTTATGAACTGTTTTCTTGTGTTTGGGGTTAAACCCTGGGTGTCCCCATGTCACTTCTGTGCCCTCTCCTGAATATAATCTCCAGTACCAGGACTGACTGCTTTGTTCATTTGTAACTTGCTCTTTTTTTTTAACTGATATCTAAGTGGATAGGCAGTTCAAGGCCATTGGTGGCATGTGTGTAGTTCCAGCCACTTGAGAAGCAGAGGAAGGAGAATCACTCAAGTCCAGGTGGCGTTTGAGTAGCAAGGCAAGATTGGCTGTCAATTGAATTGAAGTAGAAGAGCTTGGTAGGTTGAGTGAATTCCAGTTTTGTTTAGTTTGAAGTACCATATCCTACAAATAGAAAGGAATGATGGTGCTTAGATGTTTCAGAATAGATTCTGAGAGGACTGGCCTTGAGGTGCAAGTTTGAAGCGTCACTTTAGAGGTCTCTGTTTAAACTAGTCTTGTCAGAATTACAGCTGTCTATTATGTTTGAGTGTGTTTTAGGAGGGGAGGGTAGGCTTTAGAGGTGCCAGCTTGAATAAACTTAGCCTTGTCTGGAAGGCTTTCTTCAGCCACCAGCAATCTGAACCGAGTTTTGCTTCCATTGCCAGTCAGCAAGAAGCAATTCAACAAGATCACAATTATCTTTAAGGTGAAACAGAATAAATTATTGCAGAAATTGTACCTATTGGAAACTGTGAGCCACCTGACAGCAACTAACCCAACTTTGCTGCAGAGGTTGGAATTCTTGGATCTGCCTGAGTGACAATGCGTGGTAGACTATATATCTGGGCTTCTTAAAGGTCTTGTATGTCTCCTGTCTTAGCTATCTCATAGTCCTTTTTGAGAATGTTGGCTCACACCTGTAAGTCCACCCCAGTACTTGGGATATCAAGGCAGAAGGGCCCAGCCTGGGCTACATAGTGAATGAGTTCTAAGCCAACCTAAGCTTGAGTGAGGGAGCCTGGCCTCAAAAATAATAACAACCATTTCAATAATAATAATAATAGCAATGGCTTGCTACTTAGCCATTATTAACTGGCCCTCAGGTGGCCACTAAGTCCTTTTTCTCTTCTAGCCCCTGAATTTACTGAGTTTTTAGCCTAGATGGTTCTGCTTCTTATAGCATGCAGGCATATGACTTATTTAAATCCAACACTTAATATGTGTATTCTCCCCCCCCCAGAAACTCTGAAAAATACCAATTCTGTGTTCCTTGCTTGAAATAAAAAATGAAAATCCATGTAAATACTTATTATATCTCTCTGGTCATTCTTAAAGAAACCTGAAAGTTCTAAAGTGTTGGGGAAAGATGTTAGGTTGAGCTTCCAAGCACCTTCCCTTGCTGTGGGAACAATAGGTCAAGGAGGCGAGAATGAGGAAGAGAGACTAGCCAGTGACTGGAGTGTGTGCCAGGAAGAAAGTACTCAATGGAGTAGTTGGCAGATAGGTGTGTGTATGGGCATGAGTGATATGATGTGCAGAGATTTAAAGCATCATATGGAATGGTAGTTAGACATTAATGACTTCCAGGGGCTGGAGATGAAGCTCAGTAGGAGTGTGTTTGCTCACTTATAGTCACAAAGCCCTGGTTTCATCCCAGCCCTGGAAACACGCGCGCGCGTGCGTGCGCGCGCACATACACACACACACACACACACACACTGACATATACACTGACTTACACAGACTCATACAGACTCTCACACACTGACATACTCACACACATACAGACTTATACACATACTCACACATACACATTCACAGTCACACACTGACTCATACTCACACACTCTCTCACACATTCATACAGACTCACACACACACTCACACAATGACTCATATACACTCATACACACAGAATCATACACACTCAGACACTCAAACACACACACATGCACACTGACATACAATCACTCAAACACACGTACTCATATACACTCACACACATTGTTTTCCTCCCTCCCCTTCTCCCCTCATTTGGAGTAGAGCACTGGAAAGGAAAAGGTGTCTCTGGTTAGTAGCCAGGATCTCTGCTTTGCACAGTGCTGTGTGTGAGGCGTCATTAGACAGCTAAGTTGAGATGTAGAGAAATTTCTTGGCTTGAATTTGGATGCCTGATACATGTCCAGGCTAGTGACAGAAAGTGGGCACTGTCATCATTGAGTAGGTATTTAAGATCCTGGGCCTACTGACTACCTCTTGGAAGGAAGAAGACACAGAAGGGAAGCAGACTGGACCCTTAGGCCCAAAGTCGAGGAAGGTATGTAGAGGAACCTAATGAAGTTTTATTATTTCCAAATCATTTTAATCAGCTTTACTGAGGGATAATTCACCTAAAACAAGTTACCTGTCCCAGGAGTATGGGTCCATGTGTAGATCTCTTTAATTGCCAACCACCATTAGATAAAGGACATTTCCCTTTTGCCCAAAAACAGCCCAATCATATCTGGGTGTGGTACACACTCATTAATCCCAGCACTCAGGAGGCAGAGGCAGGTGGATCTCTGAGTTCAAGGCCAGCCTGGTCTATAAGCAAGTTCCAGAATGCCAGGGCTGTTACATAGAGAAACCCTGTCTTGAATGACAAAACTAAACAAAACAAGACCCCATCATGCCCCTATGTGGTCCTTTGAAACCAGTAATCTGTTTTCCATCACTCAGAGCAGTCCTTTCTATTCTAGGAATGTCATAAACTGTATCATACACCATTGTGTGACACTATTCCTGGGGAGACTTGAGCAGATGTCTACTTGTCCCAGATAGGGAATTAATGACAGATCTGCCCAAGTCCAGTGTGGTGAGCCAATGAGTTTTAGTGAGGTTACTTAGAGGAGCATGAGTGATGTGTTACAGGAGCAGAAGTGACCCAAAGACCTCTCTTGTCTACCCAGCACTGTCTGCATTTGCCTCTCAGCAGTTCTTATTGCTTATTAGTGTATCTGGTCAGTTTCAGGGACTTCTTGAAGTTATTGAGTTTCCTTTCAGAGCTTAGTGAACTTTCCCTGCAGGATGGAATGTTTTACCCCCATTTAGAAAATATGATGGGAGGAGCTTCTTAACTACCACAGATGCTCCTCTGACCTGCACATGTATGTCCTTGTGCATGCACATGTAAGTACATTTTATAGCGAAGAAAAAAAGATGATTCCTTTCTGTTCTGGCTAGCATCCTGTGGTATGAACATACTACAATTATGCATCATTTCACCTCTTAATGGACTTAAGACTATTTCAAAATTTGAGCTATTGGGATTCAAATTTCTAAAACATTCTTACACAAGTTTTTGTGAATGTGTTTTTGTATTTTTTGTGTAAATACTTAGGAGAGGAATTGCTAAGGCATGGAATTAAAACATTTTAATCATATAAAAAGATGTCAAAGGTTTAAAAAAAAAAAGGCAAGAAAGAAACTGGAGCTTTCCCAGAGTGGTTGTTATGCTTGTACTTCACATCACAGAGTCTGAGGAAGCTACTTCCCTCTGTTGTCCTGAGGGTTATCTTGCACTATTTCACTGTAGCTTTGATTTCTATTCTTCTGATAATTACTGGTGCCAGCAATGAATGTTTTCTTGTTCCAATTATATCATTTTAGAGAGTTATTCTATCCAAATCTTCCCACTGTCAGCTAGCCCTCTGTCAGCTAGATACATTGTGACTATTTTCTTATATTCTCTGACCTGCCTTCCTGTTTCTTAGTGATGGCTTGTAGGAGAGAACTTTGATAGTATCTGTTTTGCAGGTTTTAATTTTTACACTGTGTCCTTTTAAATGATTCAGTAGGAAAAGGGCAGTATTTACAATTCACTATGTAGTTCACCAGCTTTCTGTTACTGTAACAAACACTTGAGAAAAATCAACTCTGGATTCACATTTTGGGAGGTTTTAGTCCCTGATCATTCAGCCCCATTGCTTTTGGGATTATGGCAAGGTGACAAACACATCATGATGGGAATCATGGACATACAGGAAAGCTGTGTTTCCTGGAAGGAACTGGGGAGAGGGGATCTCCATATCCCCTTCAGGGGCTACTCTCAAAGACCTACTGCCCGGCTTACCCTCTCTGAGCTTCTACCACCCTCCACTATGGATGCTGTAGGGCTCAGGGCTAATGGGGGGGGGCTTTTAAGGGCACTCCAGGTGCAAACTACAGCACCTGGAGTGTCCTTTTAGGTCCCCCTTCCCTGTACACCAGTGTCCTGTACCAGGATCACACAGTCTTGGTTATGGAAGCAGGTGGTGAGTTTCTGTTCCTCTATCAGCACACACACAGTTCACTGGAACAAAAGCACATGAGTAAATAGTTCTAGGAAATACCGACCCACCAAAGGGGACAGTGAGCAGGATAAAGTTAAGTGAGTATTAAGATGCACAAGTGTATCATGCATAAGGTTTGCAGTAACAGGGTCTGAGTAGCTGGAATCCCCAGGCATCTACCTTCTGTAAGTGTGAAACCACATCTCAAGAGGGTGGCAACTTTTAAAACTCACACAGGTAAAATAAAAGGGCAGCTGTTCAAATCTGTTTGAGAACTTTAGGGAGCAACTCCTCTAATTTAATTTCACATGGAAATACGAATACCATTATGAAATTTACTACTGCTGTTGCTGCTACTACTACTACTACTACTATACTACTACTACTACTGTTCCACCATGATTTTCAGCCCTGTGATGACAGTAACCTGCTTTCTTCACTTGAGAGTTCTTTGGTGGTTTCCTCAGCTTTGCCAGTTCATTCATTCCCATAATCCCTCAGTACCTTGCTTTCCCTGCAACAGTTTCTACTTACAATGAATAGACATTTGAAATGCTTTAAGAAAACATTCTGTTCTTGCACGCTTCATAAGCCACTGACCTATTATGCATGCATGACAGGTGGAGGTGTACATGCATGTGCTTGTGGACGCCAGTGACTGATTGATGTTGGATGTTGTCTAAGGGTTTCTACGCTGCAACGAAACACCATGACCAAAAATCAAGGCAGGGAGGAAATGGTTTATTTGGCTCACATTAGTTCATCACTGAAGGAAGTCAAGACAAGAACTCATGCAGGGCCAGAACCTGGAGGCAGAAGCTGATGCTGAGGCCATGGAGGGTGCTTCTTACTGGCTTGCTTCCCATTACTTGCTCAGCCTGCTTTCTTGCAGAACCAGGACCACCAGGCAGGGGTGGCACCACCCACAATGGGCTGGACCCTCCTCCGTCAATCACTTACTGAGAAAATGAGAAAATGCCTTAGAACTGGATCTCATGGAGGCATTTTCTCCACTGCAAATGACTCTAACTTGTACCAAGTTGACATCAAACCAGCTCAGGACAGGTGCCTTCCTTAATTATTCTCCGCCATTATTGTTTGAGAACTGGTCTTTCGCTGGGCACGGAGATTGCCGATTCATTTAGGCTAGCTAGCCAGTGATCTTCAAGATACTTTTGCCACCGCCTCCCCAGTACTGGGGTTACAGATGCATGCCACCATACCTGGTTTTTCCTGGTTCTGAGCGTCTATCAAACCCTTGTCACAACAGGCATTGTGACCAAGCCAGCTCATCAGGCCCCTTAATTTAACTTAATTTCTGTAGTACTAATCCTGAGCCAGGATGCTGTCAGTTGCAAAAAAAAAAAAAACCTCCAAAAACCTGTAAATTGAGGCTGTTCTTTTGTTCCTGGCTGCTCAGTCCCAAAATAATCACACAGAAGCTAATATTAATTACAAACTGTTTGGCCTTTTGCTCAGGCTTATTGCTCACTAGCTCCTACTTTAAAATTAACCCATTTCTACTAAATCTGTATATTGTCTCATGGCTCATGGCTTTACCTATGGTCTAGTACATCTTTCCTTCTTTTAAATTAACCCATTTCTACTAATCTATATATTGTCTCGTGGCTCATGGCTTTACCTGTGGTTTAGTGCATCTTGCTGCTCCAGCGGCTGGCTGGCATTTGTCCCTGACTCCACCCTTCTTCGCCCTGTATCTCTGCTTGGATTTCTGGCCTAGCTATATTCTGCCTTGCTATGGGCCAAAGCAGCTTCTATTATCAATCAATACAGAAACGTTACCCCACAGCAAAACTCACTCAAGGGCACAGTGGTATGACAGAATAGGAAATATCTCTCAAAGCTAGAAGTTACCAGGCAGGGACATTCATTTGGCTAATTCAGCAATTCCATCCTTGGAGTATCAGACCCCCAAGTTCTATTTAATCTCGTGCCTCACCGCCTCAGCATGTTGGCTGACTGTGTACAGGCTGACCCTCCTGTGAACAAGAATTGGCTGCTGCACTTTCAGAGATCCCAGAAGCAGCAGATGTCACACTTGAGGGATGAGGTAGAACTCTCTGTCATGTTTCATAGACATTTCTGAGTTCGATAGTCTACTCACAAGTCAGTCAATTGTAGGAGAACGAGAGCTTCATGATGGAGTGAGAGTAGTTAGAGCTGGCCTGGAGCGAGAAATCCATGCTTGAGAGATCACACAGGCAGCACCTCAGGGCTGTGATTTCAATCTAGTCTAGAATTTTTTTTTTTTTGCATCTGTCTTCCTCATTGGTGCTCACATACAGATCAAATCACTTAAAAATATGACTGTGTGCATGTTGGCTTACTTGTCTGCTTTCCCCACTGACCGGTGAACTGAGAAAAAAAAAAAAAAAAAAAAAAAAAAAAAAAAAGCTTTTCTCAGCACTCTTCCCCACAGTCCATCTCAAAGGGAAAGATGGAAGGGAGCATTTGAGGAGCTAACTCAGGTGCATGTAACAGAAAAGAAACAGCACCCAGAATCTTTTTCCAGAGCTGGGTCTGCCCAGAGCCTGTATAGCACAGCAGCATCAGGAAAGCAGAAGGCCTTTGCTCATCTGTGTGTTCTTAGCTTTGTGTTGCCCTGATCATGCGAGGCAGTGCCTGCAGCTGCCACTAGAACCATATGCAGGGACAAAGGGAAGCCACACTGCCTGCCCAGCACTGACCCCTCTTTTTTTTCTAAGAAGACACAACACAGTACTGTAGTGCAGATTCTAACTGGTCTTAGTAATAAAACCCCAGAGCCAGATATTGGGAGAAATGTTGAAAGATCAGGGAAGTAAAGGAGCCAGGCACTAAAGTTCTTACCTCTACCTAATCCTCAAACTGAAAAGGGTTGAGCTTCTGTCTCTTCCTCCTTATATTTCTCTCTTCTCCCAGCCATATCACTTCCTGTCTATACCCTCCCAAGTGCTGGCATTAAAGGTGTGTGCCACCACTGCCTGGCCTCTGTGGTTAACTAGTGGCTAGCTCCACACTCTGATCTCCAGACAAACTTTATTTGCTAGAACACAAAATATCACCACATAGTACACTGGTATAAAGAAACCTATCGATGGACTTTAAAACTTTCCAGTAGTTGGTTTAAGACTAAAACATAACTAACCTTAGGAATGCATTTCATCTCCCCTAATATATCCAACAATATGTAAATGTAAAAATATAATCAATAAATAGCAGAATCAAGTTACTCAGATTTTGCATTTCCAGACTTAGAATCTGAGTGGGTTTTATTGTCACAACAGAGTTTAGCTTAGACAAGCCACTTTCCAGGGGCCCGTTAACTGCATCAGAGTCATCAATCAGAAAGCCCTTGACCATGTCTCATAACTAAACTAACTGCCTTTCAGGAAAGATGTGTCTGCAACTGGCAGTCAGCCTTCCTCCCATGGCTTCCTCATCTGTGAGTTCCATACTGTGGCCAGAAAATGTGGCGTCTGTGTTGAACATGCACAGACTGATTAAGTGTTTCCCTTGTGTTAGGCACTGTAAGTAGCCTGTTACTGGGTGGTTAAAGTGCACGGGGGACTGTACCTTCTGTGTAACCACAGTGCCATTGCACATAAGGGACCTGACCACCTGTGGATTTTGGTGACTGGGTCTGGAGCTGGAATCATTCGATTCCTAGACAGTGCTGTCTATGCTTATTTTAAAAAGTGTGAATTGAGTGGACCTTTAGTACATAATTTACAAACAGTGAATGTCCAGTACACTTTCTTGTAAATACTGTGCATACAGTTCCTATGGAAAGCTTTCATTTACTAAGTTTTTATAGTTCATCTGTGGTTACAGACCATCTGTGCTAGTTCAGTAAAGTAGCTGCCCATGTCACTGCTGAACTAATGTTATTCTACCGTGAGTGTTGATTGACATGTATGCTAATGAAGTAGTACTGGTGATGTCATTCCTCACAATGCTGACATCCTGACACTTTTAATTAAAACTTAATGTGAATTATTACTGTCTTCACTCACAATTTAACCCTTAATTAGGGTCATTAAACGTTTTCTTTAATTGGATGAGATAGTAATTATTTTAGGCTTCTAGGGCTGCTGAAAGCCAAGAGTAGCCATTATAATACACAAATGAGCAGGGCATGGCCAAATAAAAATATCTTTACAAAACCTGACATTGGCCGGGCAGAGGTGGCTCATGCCTTTAATACCAGCACTCAGGAGGCAGAGGCAGGTGGATCTCTGAGTCCAGCCTGGTCTACAAGAGTGAGTTCCAGGACAGGCTGCAAAGCCACAGAGAAACCCTGTCTCAAAAAACAAAACCTGATACTGGCTGAGATTTTTTTTTTTTCTCACTACTATACAAATGAGGAAGTAATCTTGGCTTTAATGACCGGTTTATCTTCTCTCACACAAATGATTCCACCCTGGTAAGGGAGGAATTGAAATCTTGGAATGTAGGGTTGGGTGGGTTTGCACAGTGTTGTATCATTGTTTGTTATTTCCACCATTATTCTGCAGACCATGGCTGTGTCTATCCCACAACTTTGTCCTTAGTGTATCAGGTGAAATAAGAAAGTGTCACATCAAAGAATATGTAATGTATCCTCTTTATATTCTTAAAATAATAATGTTTATTCGATATGTGTTGACGTATGCTGCAGAATTACCTGCTTAAAAGACTTTAAAAGTTCCATTCCTCAGGCTACTCAGCTAGCACAAAAGGAAAACCCTGGATTTGATTAAGAAGGAAGAAACTGGGAGTGGGGGGTGCATCCTATAATGTTCACAGTGGTGTGCACAGCCACCCCACATGCAATAGACAGACGGTAGACTGACTGATAAATACACAGACAAACAGACGCTAAAAAATAGAAATGTGAGTGCTGAGTCTTCTGTTTAGTCTGGGAGTTTTCCACTATAAAAGTTTGCCTGTCTGTGTTAAACACACACTGTCTCCATCCTGCTGTGTGTTTCCAAATTGTCTCTGATAATTGCTCAACTGGGTCTCATTTTTTTTTTTCTCTAAATAAACTGGCGGCTGCATTTTTCTTATATAATTTGCTCATTAACATCCTTATGTATTTTCCACTTGATTTCTTCATCTGTTTCTCATTGCTTGCAAGTTCTCTGATAGGGTCATTAGCCTACTAAATATACTAAGTGATTTCTGTTGCATTATCATGTAATACTTTGTAATTAGCTTACCAGGCTCCCTGATGTGTGTTTGTGAGTTTGTGCTTACGTGATTGTTCCCCTCCAGGTGTGCTCTTTTATCTTCTTGTATGACTCTGCATGTTATCCTTTACGTTTAGATCTTTTCATGTTTGGACTGATTGGTGTTCCCTTTGTCTGGTGTGCATGGGGGAGCTATCTCAGAAGAGAACTATTATTTTATCTCGCTCTAGCTCGTTGTGTTCACCACTGACTTCATATGCCCCTGTTATCATAAACAGCCTCTCCGGTCATACAGTGAGTCTTTTTACACTGTCTCTTGTTTGGATAACCGTTTGATCTGTTTTTGAAACAGTGCTTCCTTCTCAGTCTTCATGGCATATTCTCTGATGTGTTAGAAGGGAGGCAGGATTCCCCCCCCCCCCCCGTCACATGTCTCTTCTAGTCACAGTTAGAAGCCCCCTGAAGGTCAGCTGATTAACCTCCACCAAAGGACTGTTAGGACTATGATTGGGATTATGATGCTAAACTTAGAAATTAATTTAACAAGAGCGAATTTGCTATTACTGAGTCTTCAGATCTACAAGTAGAGTGAGGCTGTACAACTCACACTCCTTTCCCACTCCATGCCTCTTGCTTGGTCTTCCCTTATGAGTTTCTACTATCTCTCAGGGGTGTGTGTATATACATACACATTGTATGTGCATATATGTGTGTGAAAGCACATGTTTTACATGTGGAGACAAAGGATCAATATCTTGTGTCTTCCTTCTCTGCATCACCATCATCATTATTAACGCGAGTGTACACATATGTGTGTGAAAGCATGCATTGTGCGTGTGGAGGTCAAAGATCAGTATCTTTTGTCTTCTATTCCCCACATCTTCATCATCATCACCACCATCATCACCTATGTGCCTGTGTCCATGTCCGTGTATGTACGCTTGTTATATGACAGTGAGCCATACCGCAGTACACATGTGGAAATCAGAGAACACTGTTGTGGACTTGGTTTTTTATGACTTTATGAAGGGTCTAGAGATGGACTTCAGGCTGTCATGTTTGCATGCCAATTGTTTTTTACCTTCTGAGCCGTCTAGTTGGCTCCAACACCTAACTTTTTAAGACATAGTTTCTAACAGAATCTGAGCTGTCTGGTTCAGCTGGCCCAGCTGGTCAGTGAGCTCCAGCGGTCCTCTGGTCCTGTGTCTCTGTGCTGGTGTCAGGCTTGTGCTGGGCTTTTCTCATGACTTCTGGGGACTGATCGCCGGTCTGTCTGCTAATATGGCAATCAATCTTCCCAGCCCTGTCTTTTGACTTTTTGATGTTAAGAAGTGTCTTTTCCCTCAGCTTACTGAGAGTTTTTTTTTTTTCTTTATTGAATTATTTTTTTCCTTCTGTACTGAGTCATACTTCAGCCAGGTGTTGCCACCAGGCCTGGCTTAAGCTTTAGCAAATGTGTGCATACCCTTCTGCCTCATTATTTATGATGGTTAATACCGCTAACCCTCCTATTTAGACTCCTACTTGAATTTACAAAATAAACTAACCTTGATTGACATATCTCATATTAAGCAATGCTGGCTTTAGCATGCTATACTTTCTTTCTCTCCTTTTTTTCTTTTTTTTTTTTTTTTTTTTTTTTTCCTTTGAGACAGGATCTCTCTATTTAAACCTGTTTGTTGTGGAACTTTCTGTTTAGACCAGTTTGAACTTGAACTCAAAGAGACTCACCTGCCTCTGCTCTTGAGTGCTGGCATTAAATGTGTGTATCACCACACCCATTTCTTTTCTTCTTTCCCCAGAGTTTTTTTTTTTTTTTTTTCATAGCTTTAAAGAACCCCTTCATAAAGCCACCTGAATCACGCATGTCAGAAACTTAAGGTTTAGTTAGTAAAGTAGATGGTCTTTTTTTCCTCCTGATTGCTTCTGTATGGAATGTTTAGAAAACCCTCCAGTTTGAAAGCTACATTTGGATATTTAGCCACAATTCCCACTTGTTATGGTTTCATATTTAACCAGCTGGGTGTGCCTGTAAAGTCACTAACTGGGTGTGGGTGAGCAGCCCCTATGATCCACTCTAAAGGTTATGATTTTAGGCTACCGAGGGTACATTTTAAAAATCAAATTAAATTTCTGGGAAGCATATGGCCAGAAGTCAGATTCCCCAGAACTCATATATGTGTGTGGGCATGGTAGTGGGTGTGGACATGGTGGTGGCCTACAGTTTCTGTCTCTGAAGACAGGGATCCCCAGACCAAGCTGACTTATAAGACTGGCCATCCTGGTAAGGTCTGGATTTGACTGAGGGACTGTACCTCAGTGAGTAAAGGGGGAGGATGATAGAGGATGCACCTCAGCATTGACTTCAAGTCTCCTTGATCACACAAGCACACACTAGTGTCCACATATGTGCAGAAGCATGCACACACATGAAGAAGTGGTGGAAATCTAGTTAAGAATTGTGTATTTGTGTTTGGAAGCAGGAGCTGATCAATTGAAAAAGCTGTCACCAGTAATCACATCTTTTAATGCTTCTGCTCATGGCTTTCACATGCGTAATTTTATGTGTGGCCATCTTTCAGAATAAAATTGGATAACAGCAGCGGTCAGTTTCATCAACCATTCACCACATATTAGGAAGGCATTCTCCTAATCTGGCAGATCAAGTTTTTTTGTAGTTTAGATTTAATAATATTTAATTGTTGAGCCATGTGAATTAGTGAGTTTCTTTACAATGTGCCCTTTGACAGAATGAACGTTTCCACTAATCCGGCTTATTTTTGTTTTACAGATGTTGTTTTGTGTTTGCTTTGGGATACCCTCACAGTGTGTCAAATTACTAGAGTCTATATCTTTGATTATGGACAATATTCTGCTGATTTTTCAGGGTAAGATTAAAATTTGATTCAGTGACCTCTTTTACCTATTCTAACACAGTGGTTTAAAGTACTCCAATAGAGGGCTGTTGAACATTTGTAATACCGTAGATGTTACAGAGATACCTGTGCTTATAAAGTGCCTTATATAATCCTTCTAAACACAGAGCAGCTAGACTCTTAATGTGGCATTTTTGATATTCAGAGTAGTTTCTAATAGGAATTTCTGCAAGCATTTACAAGCGTTGGAGTCAGCCCCCTCCAAACTATATTCTTGAGCTCTTAGCCTTCTCCCTCCCTCCCTTCCTCCCTCTCTCTCTCCCTCCCTCCTTCCCTCCCCCTTCTACTCTCTTAGTGGAACTCATTTCTGCCTTTTGTTTCCCCAGAGGGAATTTATTCCTTCTTGGCACTGAACAGGTCTCCTTACCAAGGAGACTGAAGGAGTTTTAGGAGATAGATGTAGTACCAGCTCCCGTGAGCTAACCAACCCCTGTCCTTGGAGAGAAACCTGTCCTGCCCTGTGGGCCCAGGTGGGCAGCAGCAGACTTCATACTTTGCATCCTTCCTCTCAGTTTCTCCATTGCCCAGAGCCATGTGTCTTTTTCATTCTTTTGACTCTGGGCAGTATCAAAGTGAATACAACATCCAATTTAAAGATAAGCAAGTTAGAAAAAAAAATAGTATCTCTGGAGAAAAAAATTTAAATTGGCCAAATTATTTGAGAAAGTCACCTGTAAAAAGGAGAATTTTAGAAGATAAAGTATGTTTTTCTTCCCAATGAGAACAAAGTAGGTTTAAGTAGGTAGATTTTAAAGTAGACTTCAGTGAAAGCAAGTTGTGTCCCAAAATAACAAACAAAACCAAGCCAAAATGGATGACATATATTAGAAAGAAAGATAGATAGATAGATAGATAGATAGATAGATAGATAGATAGATAGATAGATAGGTGAATCAAGACAAATCCACATCTGGAATTCCAGGGTAGAGAACAGACCAGCCGCTACCCATCTTTAAACAACAGGTGTTCTTGAAGAAAAGTTGCTGGACAGAATCAGCATCTGATTGGCTCACTTTGAGTAGAAGGAAGTGACCCAGGTCACAAATCATCACGGTGGAATGACATGACTTTGGGAGCTAGCTGTGAAATCATCAGAATCTCTGGAAGGCAGACCCTTGCTAAGAATAGCCGCTGAAAGCTAACCATGTCACACCGGGAATTTTCACTCCTAGCTATGGAGCTTGGGGACCCCGATTCTGTCTGCAGGTCCTGGGGGTGTTAAACAATGGGAACCCTACGATCTTCAGTCTTGTTCTGCTCACACCTGCTCTGGGTGTCTCTGGTATATATTTATAATCAATCACTCATACAGTTTCTTGGATTTTTTTTTTTAAACACCAGCACTTTACCATAAGCAAATTGAATTGACTGTATAACCATGTGGGTTGTTACTACTACACATCTGTGGAACCCAGTCTCCATGGAACCCCTTACTGCCCTCCTTCAGTTTGATCTTAGCCATTATCTTTTTATTTCCCATCTGCCACTCCAAACCCTTGCTGCTCTCTAGCCCTTACACAACGTCTTTCTCCTCTAGTTACACAGAGGGTATTGTCAAAACAGCCATGTCCCTGCAGTGGGGTGAGGTCAAGGCTTAGTCTCACATTACAGTCCACTCTGCACCACAGGCTGTTAGGGAAGGGGAGGCCCTTTCTTTCTGGCACCACCTCCTACAGGCTCTCTGGAACCTTCTGATTTTGTTGGAGGTGGGGAGTAATGATCTAGATCCAGAGAGGGTGGATGCCTGCTTATATTCTGTTAGCACAAGCTATTACATGGGCCCCAAACTAGAGAATGATTTATAGTAAGAGCTTAATGATTTTTTCAAAGTTATTTATGATGTGATGTTAGCAGTATTTTGTTGAAATTTATAATTTAAATATTTTGATATAATTTTAAATGTTTATAGGGAAAGAAAAAACAATGTAGCATTTTAAAGATGAACTATTTGTTTATAATAGTCCCATTTTTAGTCATTGGGAGGAAGCATTTTTCTACTAATGGTGAATTGATAGAGTTTAGATGCAGAGTTGAATGGACTGAAGCAAGCTGCCCTTGCATGGCTAAGCCAAAGAACTTGCTCTTTTAAAGTGGACATAAGAGAAAAGAGCCAGCTGTAGACCAGTTCTCCCTTCTCAGGAGGTAGAAGTCCTTGGGTGTGGGACATCAAGGTGTAATCAGATTTTTCTTTGGGCCTCCAGCTCTCTCTCTCTCTCTCTCTCTCTCTCTCTCTCTCTCTCTCTCTCTCTCTCTCACACACACACACACACACACACACAAGACGTAATTATGAAAGCTCAACTGATAGCATAGGCTTGTTCCCAATTTGCTCTTATACCTTAAATTAACTCATATTTTTATTGATCTATGTTCTACCATGGGTTTTTACCTCTGTCCCATTTTGTGTGCCCAACTCCTTCCATGTCTGTCTGGCTTCTCCTGGCCACCCTCCTCCTCCTTCCCAGCATTTCTCTTGCCCCGAAAATCCTGCCTAGCTATTGGCTGTTCAGATTTTTATTATACTAGTCAGAGTGAAATATCTTCACACAGTGTCAAGGAATATTCCACAACAGTAAGGCTCTGAGAAGTCCCTCCTGTGAGGCCAAATAGGACGAGTGTCATTGCTCTTCTTCAAAGTGGTGATGTCTGGGAGAGCACAGAAGGGAGGCTGGGCCCTCTCTGGAGAAATCTCTGTGAAATGTCTTCAATGAGACAGATTTACTTGCTTGAGGCATGGAAGAACAGATAGAGAGATGGGGGAGAGGGGATGGAGAGAGGGAGAAGGGAAGGGGAGAGGGAGGGAGGGGAGAGGGAAGGAGTAAGAGGAGAGAAAGAGCTCGAGTATGTGTGTCCATGTCCGTCTGTATAACATTAGGTTCAGGACTTCTTTAGATAGAAGACTTTATTTTCATTAGAAGTTTCTAGCTGTAGAAAAGTTGTGAGGTCTCACCTTGGCTATTGAAAGGTGACACAAGAGAAAATGATTAGTATACCTATCAGAAATAACTTTAAAACGTAGTAGAAAAAAAAAATATCCTGTTTCAAAAGCAACTGTGAAATGTCCAGGAATGTGTCTGAGAAGAAATGTACCGGGCGCCATGGAAACAGACAACTCTAAAACTTTCTCAGGGGTATGAACTTGAGAAGCAGTCTGCTTGTATGTAGATAGTGCTGCAAGCAAGAAGGTAGATGCATGCAGTTGGTATAACAAAAGTTGTATTTTATCATGCTAAAGGTCATCACACAGAGTTCACACTCTTAAGTTCCTAACTCTGGCCCTAAGTCTGTCTCCCAGGCTGCTCATCTGTGGGATGCATCTCAGCCGGAGGTCAGGTCCAGTCTCACAGTAGTCTGCAGCCTAAGAGTAAGGATCCCAGGGCAGGTCAAGATGGTGTCTCTCTGGATGTGCAGAGCAGAGCATTGCTCTTGGTCTCTGCTTATATTCGGTCCAGTGGGCATCATGGGGTTCAGGACTGTGCCGGGTTATCTTGACTGAGTGATGTCACCCGGTTCTGGTTATCAGGTGTAGCCTTGGGTATTCCATTTTTACATATCTAAAAGGCTTTTTTTTTTTTTTAAACTGGTCACAGACAGTCAGGTACAGTAATTCTTTTCAAGTTAACCTGTCATCTTAATGCAGTAATTTGCCTGTAAAAGCTGAACATGGTGGACCAAGCTTGTAATCTCAATGACCTAGGAGAGGGAGTCAGGAGGATGATCATGGGTTTGAGGTCAGCATGGTCTACACAGCAAGTTCAGGCCAGCTAGAATGAAGTGAGACCTCAAAAGCCAACTCACAATGAAACAGAGCCAAAAGAATGCATGCTCAAGAGCAATGGCTGCCACTCGCCAACAACAAACAGGCAAATCAAGGGGTTGGGATGGGGACCAGAAATCAGAATGCAGAACATCGAGGCTGGCAAGATGGCTCAGCAGATAAAGGTGCTTGCCGCCAAACATGGCGACCTGAGTTTGATTATTAGGACCCACCTGGTAGATCGAGATGACAGCTCCTAGGATTTGTCCTCTAATATGACTCCTATGCTATTCACCCTAAATAAATAAATACAAGGTAACATGCAGGATAGCTATGGTGGCATCAAAACTCAGTGGGGACATCCTGGCTCATTTCTTCAAGTAACTGGATTAGGCCTTGTGATGTGGAGAGGACAGTAAGCCTTCACCTCTTGTGGATAAATAAATGGCAGGGAAGCTAGACCAGCGCTCTCGCTGGCATTGGATCTGTGTTGCCAAAGGGATCGCTTGGTGTGTCCACCACAAGACAAACCAGAAGGGGTTCATGTAGAACAATTCCAATTCAAACCAAGGCTGTGTCTTACAGCTTGGCGTATGATATCAGCTGTTCAGTGGGCGTTGGTCTGCCAGCTGGTCTGCGTCCCCTCGGTGGAGGCCTACTGAGTATGTGTGATGCATTTGGTAGGGGCTTTTGTAGGAGCTTTTTAGGACATGGCCCTAAAAGCTGCAGGTATGTTTTTTTTTTTTTTTTTTTTTTTTTGCCTCTCCATCTTGAGAAGCCTTATTCAAGTCCAGAGTCTAATTTTAGACAAGTTTTTTTTTGTGTGTTCTGCGAAATGAGTCATGAAGGCTGCTAGCTGTTCTGTGTAACCCTCTCACACAGTGCCCGGTAACTGTGTGTAAATAGGGTGTATAAAATATTCACCCGCCTGAGACTTTGCACCTTCAGTCCTAGTGGTTCTTCCTGTGGGAGTGTCTCCCGGCCCTTGACCTACATTTGACTACAGGAAGTACCCAGTCTCACTGCTGATGCCGTTCAAGTCAGCACTGGAGCAAATTGACTGGAGCAGTGGGGGGACTCGGTTGTCTGCTCCCTGCCCCACCTGAGTTCTGCCACTGATTGATAGATTCTCAGGGCAGCATGGTAGAACATGGCAGAAAGACCTGTTTACCCAGGGTCTGCAGACACAGGCCAGGCTGCTCCAGCCAACCTTGTCTCCTCTGCAGATTATTCTTCGGTGCCTCCCTCCACCCTCCTCTCTGCCTGGAGCACCCTTTCAACCATATCTGCTTGTTCAAACCCAGGCGAAATGATGGGGCCACTTCCTCCTCGGCTCTCTGATGTTTCTGTCATCTCTGTACAATTACCCAAATATCACTCATTAATATAGCCGCAGCAACACCCCTTTTATCCATGGCAGCCACGTCCCGAGCCGTGGGGGATGCCACAAACCACAAGCAGTTGTGATCATGTTTGTACAGTTTTTCTACACGCAGAAAGGACTAGTTTCCCTTTGGCATAGCTCAGCCATGGCGTTTCCATGTCAGGTCCCTTGTCAAGGGCTAGTCAAGCACAAGCGATCTGGTGCTGTGACAGATGATCTGATTGATGGCTGGGGTGGCTACTGGAGGGCTACTGGGTCAGTGCACACATCAGGGTGGGCTGGAGAAAAGAATGATTTGTGAGTGTGGTAGGTTATGAGTGGAACGAACCCACAAGATGTGTTCATGCTATGCACAGCAACATACAATGTAAAACATGGGAGTATTTCCAGAGTTTTCCATTTTATTTGTTCAGACCATGGTTTACTGTAGATAATGGGAACCCTGGAAGGTAAACTGTGTGTGTGTTGAGTGTGTGTGCATGTGCGTGTGTCTGTGACCACTGTATGTGTACAGTTGTGTATCTCTTAGTCCTGACAGGGAATGTCTTGAGAAACAGCACTTCCCGTTTGTTTTTTGTGTCCTTTCAATGCCTCGTGGTTGAACTGTCCCAGTGTTTTTGTAGGTGAAACTGTGACATCATGACTGTGAGGGAGGTTTAGTTTCTGGCAGAATGCATTATGTTTCAGGTTCTGTGTAAAGTGTTGGTGATGTCGTTAAATTGTCCTTTAATCCACACTGTCATTGTCCTCCCTACTTTATAGTCAGTAAGTGCTTTGAGAAATATTAAACAATTCCTCCTTCCACTGTGGTCAATGGCAGTCGGGATTTATGAGTTTACATTTTTTAAATTACATTTTGTTAGTGTGTACATGCTTGTGTGTGTGTGTGTGTGTGTGTGTGTGTGTGTGTGTGTGTAGAAGAGTACAGGTTACAGAAATCAGTTCTTTCCTTCCACTTGGGACCTGGGGATCGAACTCAGGTAATTAGGCTTTGTGGCAGGCACCTTTACTCATTAAGCCAGCTTACTGGCCCAGTTTGTGAGTTTTTACCCTTATATCCAGGTATATTGTTCCCTGGGTCCCTGCCCATAGTTTAGTCAGTGTCTTCCCATCAAACACACTCAACATGGACTCCTGGACTCTCTCTCCTGTCACTCCCATGTCCCTTCCCAGGCAGCTCCCATCTCTCTATAGTCACCCTTTGTCATAAATCTTGGTGGTGGCTTCAGGCCTCCTACCCTGCCTACGCATACACCAAATTGTCCTCAAAGCCCCCTGGCTTTAGAACCTCATGGGATTCCACTGCAGTCTGCCTGTGCTGGCCCTGGTCTGAGCCTCTCCTGCCCACGTCACCTGCTGCCTTGACCTCACTTCTACACCTGACGGTCGTGACTCAGTCTGTTCAGAGTCCAAGCTGATCCACCGAAAGCCAGGTCAGCCCGCCATTTTCAACCCTCCAGTCCTTCCCTGCCTCTTAGGTCAGGGCCACAGCCCCTTGAAGAAGCCTGCCTGCCCCTTCTGCCCTGCCCTGTCATTGGTCTTCCTTCCAAGGCCAGCCACATGTTTGTCTCCAGGCTGTGACCTTGTCCTTCTTTTCCTCCTGGAATGCCCTTACCCCCAGGCCATCATGTGGCCTTGGGATGCTTCTCAGTTCTCCTCTTGTGTTCCACCCTTCCTTTTCTCATGCAGCACTCAGCAGATTGTAGATTACCTGTTCATCTCTCCATCCTGTAAGCTCCGTGACAACAAGGATGTTGTGTCTCCAGTGGGATCTATGCTTGGACACAGAGCGAAAGCTTTGGTGCTTGGGAGATGCCCATTGTGGGCTACCGCTCCAAGTGGGAGAATAGGTAAATCAGTAGAGTGACTCAGGCTGTGTGTGGTCCTGCCCTGGACTCACATCCCATGTACATTTGGCACTGGCCAGGAGGGACTTGTTTGGTCTTCGAGGTCTTGGTGGATAAAGAGCACTCTGTTTGCATAAAGGTGATTTGAGTGCAGAGACATAGCAGCTTGCCTCTGTTGTTAGGTAACATGTCCTGGTAGCAAGTGGGTGCTTATAGTTACTGGGACATTAATAGACAAGCATCATTTGAGTTCCAGCCATAGCCATTCCGAGATAATGAGACAGCTTGGAAAGTGCTTGTTTATTTTAAACCTTCCTTCTGTAGTAGAGTCAACTACAGTTGAGAATTACTTTTGGATAAAACCAAATTATTCTGTCCTCATTCTTTGTAGAGAAATGTATGCTTAAAAATTTTCTCATCCCTTTTTATATCCAAAAGTTTAGGAGGGCTTTTTGTTTGTTTGTTTTTAATGCCTCGGTTCAGGGGCTGGAGAGATGGCTCACAGGCTAAGAGCCCTTGCTGGCCTTGGAAGATGACTCAAGTTCAGTTCCTAGCATACACAACCATCTATAACTCCAGTTCCAGGGATCTTATGCCCCCTTCTGGACACTGCACACATGTGGTACACATTCAGGCATGCCACATAAATACTCATGCATATAAGATAAAAATAAATAAATCTTTAAGAAAACAAAAAGCCCTTGGTTCAGAGGAATATCTTTGTGTAGCCACAACTGTCCCATCAATCACATATTTACTTGAGGAGTTTTCCACTACACTCTGGCAGCCTCATGCCACACAGTGATTTGTCACACTTAGAAGATCAAGGGGAGGTCCCATCCAGGGACTGACCCCGTCCATTGCCGTCCTAGGCTGCTTCCCTGTTCTGCTCTAGGATAGACAGGAGGGTCTTAGCCCCCGCCTGGCAGGCTCAGTCAGGTTCTTGGACCTGGGGAGGGAGTAGGTATTGGGCCGTGCCCTTTGCTACAAATCAACCCAATTAAAAAATGTCAATAGAGGCTCATGGAGGCACCATGTGCATCACACTGACTGCTTTGAAACAGATGTGCTGTTGAGGAAGACCGTGACTACTCTCTGAAGGCTTGCTTTGTTTCTCTAATGGTGTTCTCTCTGTACGCCAGGCTCTGCCCTAAGAGGGTTTGACACATTGCTTGTCTTCTCCCTTCCCCACGCTCCCTCTCCCTTCACTCCTCCTGTCTCCCATGCTCTGTGTTGGGTTTGTCCACCTCTGCTCCTCTCCAGACTACTTAACTCTCTTTGATCCATTCATAGCTACTGAAATGTCTCGGCAGTCCTTTTTTAAATCTTCATTCACAACACACTCCCTGGAGTCTGTACTGATTTCTTCTGTCTTAGTCTTATGTTAGCTGTGCTCCTGGGAGCAGGTTGAGCCAGAAGCAGTGGACTACCACCACCTAAAAAACGAAGGGCCACACATGGAGTGAATGGACACCAGGTGGTACTAGGGTGGGGTGGGGGCTGGTACTCTCTTTTGGGGTCTTTGTCTTGTTCATAAAGAATTTATAAGCAATCTCAGAGGGACACTCTGAGATTGCTTTTATTTCTCGCAGGTGAACAATACAGGGGAGTGCTGAGTGGTGGAAGTTTAGCCCAGGAATGAACAGAGAGGAGAATTTTGACAAGAGCTGGCCCTTGCCTTTTGAGCAAAGTGGCTGAGGCTTAGGAAGAGCAGCAAAGCTGTTTTTGCAGATGACTCCGGGTAAAACAGCTCGAATGGGGTGAGGTGGGCAGCTTCCCATCTCCTTCCCTTCTTTGTTAGATCTGTAACCTTGGAGTTGGCTGGGTACCCAAGCGTGGTTTAGCATCCCAGACTAGGATGTGGTCCTGAGGGCCAGAATCCCTTGCACCTTATAGAAAACAAGTTACATGAAGGATGCAATGCACAGTGGGTACCTCTAAGGACATACACTCAGAAGTACACACTGCATCTCTTGGACATATTACATATGATACCAGTGGCTGAATACGCCACTGTGGTATTCACTTCAATTTAGCCATTATTTTTATCAGTTTGTTTTAATTACATGGCCATGGGGATCAGAGTTTAGAATTGAATGGCATTATTAGAATCAGGCAGGATGAGAACAATGAGCCCCCTCCCCCCAGGGATGTCCATCTCAGGGTTTTGTATAACTCTCAAGGACTTGGAAGGATGCCTTGCAAGGCAGAAGTGACAGTAGGCCCTGTGTGCAGAGCTAACCTGGGGGATTAGGCCTAGGCAGTGATTTCCTAGGTAACTGTAAAATTGGCTTTTAAGGGAGCCAAGAGAAATCCTTCCCTCTCAAGCACAGGGAATTGAGCAGCCCTCATCTGACCTTTTCCCCTGGAGCTTGAAGTCTCAAAGAGACAGCTGTGACTCTGAATCCAGAGTGAGATCTGGAAAGCAAACCCTTGTGCCCCGTGTGCATGCACTGAGGGTAGTGCCTCTGCTGTGGGCAGTGTGGCTGGTGGAAAATCAATGTTGGAACCTTACTGCATGGAGCCTGAGCCTCTACCCATCACTGACCAACTGGCTCTGGCTATCCAGTGAGGGTGATTACATGTGGTGTTTTTGGGGGCCTTTGAGAGGATAATTTGGTGAGATTCCTGGCTCTCCCATAATGTAGAGCACACACTCTGCCTGTTGGTAAATGTAACCTCTGATTTATTAAAGTTTTAGAAAGTTAAATGATCATCTGAAAGCTGGATACTGTGATGGTGGAGTATGATGCAGTGAGGGGTGGGGTGGATGCAGGGGGTGGGGTGGTGTGTGGGATGCAGGGGTGGGGTGTAACACAGTGAGTGAGGTGAGGTGTGATCAGGGGTGGGGTTAACGGACAGGAGGGTGGGGTGTGATGCAGGGGTGGGGGTGTAACACACAGTGAGGTGGGGTGTGATGCAGGGGTGGGGTGTAGCACAGTGAGGGTGGGGTGTGATGCAGGGGTGGGGTGGGGTGTGATGTGGGGGTGGGGTGGGGTGTAACACAGTGAGGGTGAGGGTGTGATGCAGGGGTGGGGTGGGGGTGTAAACAGTGAGTGGGTGAGGGTGGGTGTGATGCAGGGGTGGGGTGTAACAGTGAGGGTGGGGTGTGATGCAGGGGGTGGGGTGTAACACAGAGGGATGGAGGGGTAACACAAGGGGTGGGTGTAACACACTAGTTTTCTTATTTGGCTGATTTGGTTTTCCTCTACAAGTTAGCCATTTAAGTTAGAATTCTTACAAGACATAGGAGAAACAGCTGTTATTTCTTGTAATATATGTAAAACAATTTCTCTTCTCTGTAGCCGACACCAGGCTCCTGGGTGGCTGGCATCAGTATGCCCAGCTTTTAAGCATGGGGATGGCACACATGCCCTTCTCTGTCCGTGTCTCCCTCTTGCTGTTCGGCTTGGCTCCTCTACACTTCTCACCCAAACCTTTAGTTTCTGCTCCATCTCCCTTCCTCAGGAGTCCCTCTGTTCTCTTTAATGTCAGTACTTGGGCAACAGGCCCAAGGGATGCTGGGGGAGGTATGGGGAGGTAGTCAGTCACCACCTGGCCATATCTGGAGTCCTTGCACTTCTGACCACAGGCCCTCCTGATAGGATGCATAAGTTGGAACGAGGCTGGCTCAACGGAAATTGTTTCAGGTATAGGGCCCTATTTTTATTTGCTTTTTAAAGCCACAGAGAAAGAAAGCCTTCATTTCCTCTCTGCACCTTCTGCAGAAGGAAGCCCCTGAGTTGTTAGTGAGTTTTAGACATGGTAGAAACTTGAGGATCTTTGCTGTCGTGGTGACACCCTCCGTTTAAAATGTCTACTTTTGTCTCGTAAAAGCCTTTGATGATGATCATTACACAGAAGATCCTTAGTCTGGCTTTCGAGATTCATAATGGTAAGAATCTGGAAGTCAATTCTGTTTACATAAACGAACCCTATTTTCATAATCTGTTGTTTGAGATACTACCCTAACTCTGAAAGTGGGAGGGAGGGAAAAAAGGAAAGAGAGACAGTTTTTAAGGTCATTAAAATGTGCTTTAACTCCAGCCCTGTGTATTCTCCCTTGATTTTTAATTCTGTTCAGAGATAAAAAGCAAAAATAGTCATACGGCCTATGTAACAGACCCTTGGTCCTAAGTCCAAGTTTTATTCTTAATTTGGTTTGTCTTACAGTTATTGAAATTGTATTCCCAGCACTGGGGAGGCAGAGGCAGGTGGATGGATCTCAGCAATTTGAGGCCAGCCTGGTCTACAGAGTGAGTTCCAGGACAGGCTCCAAAGCTATAGAGAAACCCTGTCTCAAAAAAAAAAAAAAACAAACAAACAAAAAAAAGAAATTGTGTGCTGTTCCAACCCTACTACCTTTGTGTTTCTACCCATATACACACATACACACACGTTTTCATAGACTTTTAGTATACACATGTACCTATTTTATATTTTTAATAAGTGGTTATAGGAAATGCTAGCAATCAAGACTCCTCCGGGTTGTTGACTTGCATTTCTCATGTAGGAGGGACAACTCTTCTCAGAGAGTTGTCTGTATGTGTCCCTGCATATGTGTCCCCTAATCCTGTGCCTCCCCCCCACCCAGCCCTCCCCCACATGTGGGCAGGAAACAGTTTTTGATGGTTGGGTGGGCCAAAGAGGGGTTTCTCCTTTTCCCTTTTGCTACTGACAAGCAGTATTATCTACTTTATTATATGGGGTCAGGGACATAAGGGACAGCTGTGTGTTCAGCTACAGCTCTGCTTTCTGCCCCTTCCGGAGGAGCTGAGCATCTTGTGCTTCTGGAGCCCCGCTCTCCCTCATCTCGTGATTCTGCTTTGGGTTTCTCTTTCCTGTTCACACTGGAGGGCCTTTTGTGCATTGCAGTTCATGGACGCATCTTGTGGTTCTTGCATTCTGAGCAGTGATGTGGGCAGAAATTCCCAGACCCTGGTTCTATGAGCATGGAGCGCATACCGTGGATGTTGCAGATCCCAGCACTAATTTCCTTACCCGGACACATGTCACACTGACAGGTCCCACCGGAATGAGAGCCTAGGAACATACTGGGTTGGGAATGTCATTCTGTCTGTAGTGCTCTGGAAGCACCTGAAGGCAGAATATGCTAAGCTCAGAGCTGAAAGTACTGCAGGGCCCCTATTTTTATTATCTGGTCTTTGAAATCGATTTAACAGTCAGGTTTTGATCACCTGCCATGTTTCAAGAGTTCTGATCCCCCCTAGCTTTGATGTGGCTCTTTCTGCAATTCTTCCATCTTACCCGACACCTTCCTGCAGATCAGCTACTTCCACCATTTGCTGGCCCAGCTCTTCCCAACCGTTTGCTTCCTCAGTGGCTCTCACAGAGAGAGGATATCCTTGTCTGTACTGAGAACTCTAAGTCCATGCCTAGCTGGGTCTCAGTATGCAGTGTCCACCTGGCTGGGGTTTGTTCTGAAGGAGATACTAAACATTGAATGACAAATGTGCTTGTGAGGCCCAGGAAAAGCCATGAGCAGGCTTCCCAGAGTCTCCCTGAGTGATCCCCCAGCTCCAAGTGTGAGAACACCTGTGATGGATGTATCCTCTGCTTGGAAATTCATTAGACCTGGGACCCAGCATGCTAGCCAGAGGCTGCACAGGCAGACGTCAGTGCCTAGTAGGTGTCAACGATGTAAATTCCTGATGGTGGAAAGGTGGATATTGAGAATAAACCATGTCGACACAGCCCCAGCTTCAGAACACTTGTCTCACTGTAGGCCTGTGCCTGTCAAGCTCCTGGCACCAGCAATGGGTCATGCTTTCAGGCAGGCCTCTACGGAGGGCAGCAGCAGCAGGTCATATGAACTCTGGGCAGTGGGTTGGACCTCTCTCCCATGGGTAACTTCTAGGTTAACTTCTAGGTTGGTGTTGAAACATCTTGCTCCCCTTACAGAATACAGCCTCCTCCCCTGCTGCTTTAGTTCTAAGTTATGTGCAAGACACTACTGAGGCGTCATCACTGAAGCTGGCACAAGCTGGCAGTGGTTGGTCACATGCCACTAATATGTTTCCTGTCAGGCAGCGGGGAGGTGTAAGGTTTTGTTTGTTTGTTTGTTTTCTTTTCTTTTTCTGTGAGTTTTCAAGAAAGGGTTTCTCTAATACAGAGCAATATGCTTTGGAGCCTGCCTGGAACTAGCTCAGACCAAGCTGGCACCTCAAACTCAACAGAGATCTGCCCTGCTGCTGCCTCCCAAGTGCTGGGCTTAAAGGCGTGTACCACCACTGCCTGGTTTGATTGTTTTGTTGCTAAGCCTAGCTGGGTTCTTGTACTTGATAAGGGAATATAAGAGTCTGATTTTAGCTTACGCTGAACTGTATTAATTTGCCTCAGTGTTTGTCTTCTAGCTTAAAGCCCAGCCCAAATTTCTGAGTACCCAAAGTTTGAACCGAGGTGGGAGGCTGGGCTTATATATAGCTAGACAAAATTTTTATCTTTAAGTTATATATATTTATTTTCCTTGGTTGGTTTGGAGTTTTTAAAAAAAAACAATAATAGCCTCCTGGGCTCGGCATAGAGGCTACACTGGTACCAGAAGCCCCACCCTGCACTAAACACTTTGAAATGCTGTGCATGGGGCTGGGGGTGGTGACTCACTGTATCAAAGCATGGGGACCTGAGGTTTAAATCCCCTGGAGTCCACCAAAATCTTGGCATAGTGACATACACTTGTAACTCCAGCGATGGTGGGGCTGTAGATAGGAGTGATCCCTGGGGCTTTGGTGGATGACCACTTTACTAAAATAATCATGTGAGTTTACTAGAGATCTAGTTTCCAAAAGAAAAGAGAAAGAAAGAAAGAAAAATACTATGGAGAGCAATGGGAGAGGACACTGGACATTGGACTCTGACTTGTCATGCATGACTGGGCATTCCTGCACACAAAAAAATACTGAATAAAACACAACAAAAAAGCCAGGCAGTGGTGGTGCTCACTTTTAATCCCAACCCCGCAGGAGGCAGAGGCAGGTAGATCTCGTGAGTTCAAGGCCAGTATGGTCTACAGAGTGAATGCCAGGGAGGCCAGGGCTAACACAGAGAAACCCTGTCTTGAAAAAAAAAAAAAAAATCAAAAAACAAACAAACACAACAAAAAGTTTGTGTAGGGCAAAAAAACTGGCAGCACAGGAAACTGCTAACCTGCTCTTTTAATCGGGGAGGGAGGGAGGGAGGGAGGGGAAAGAAAGAAAGAAAGGAAAGAAAAGAAAAGAAAGAAAGAAAGAAAGAAGAAAGAAAAAAGGAAAGGTTTTCAAGAGAACATGACCCTCATCTGCTTAGATAGCCCCTAGATGGTCTGAAAACCCTAGATCTTGTTGGAAAGTGTGGGTCTGTGGCTAGTGGGAATAGAGCAGTTGAAAGTGGACGGGCCCTCCAAGATTCCCATTGTGTTCTCCCTTTTAAGTGGGATTTGTGGATTTTAGTTTTGTTTTCTCCATATTGATTCCAAAAGTAGGCATATGCCCTTGAAGGAAACGTCAAAATATAAATAACTCTGAGGAGAAGGCAAAGAATCCCACCTCTGGCCAGGATCCCCCTGGGAGTCAGGAGCCACATTTCAGTCATCTTGGTTCTGTCTTTTTCATAGGTCTGGGCACCACCCCCCCCCCTTCTTTTTTAAACTAGATTTATTTATTTATTTATTTATTTATTTATTTATTTATTTATTTATTTATTTTTTGTGTGAATCTTTGGCCTGTATCAAGTTGTACTGTGACTGTGGTGACCAGAAGAGGGTATTAGAAGTCTGGGATTGGGGTTAAAGGCAGTTGTGAGCCTCTTGTGAGGGTCCTCTACAAGGGCAGCCAGACTGTTAACTGCCATGTCACCCCTTCAGGCCCCATTTTTTGGCTCCATTGTTTTCAAAGATAAATATGCGAATTACACTCCCTTCCCTAATTATTGAGTGCATAAGTGACTTTTCTGTTAGTACATGAGGTTGTGACAGTCCTGTCCTAATTTCAGATGCCATTGTTGATTATTTCCTTAGACTAGGGGTGTCTAGGATGAGAGGAGAGAAATGTCCCTGGAGTCTTTGATCTGTTGGTTTACAGAAACATAAGTGGTCTTCTCCCTACTAGCCGGGGCCTTACAGCAGGAAGTCTGTCTCCTGCTTTTTCTAGTGCTGAGGGTCCTCAGTGCCTGCTCTCATGTATGCCTACACGTGTTCTCCATCCTATCATGTGTGCGTTACATAGTGAGATCATGTTGTGCTGAATGAGAGCTTTCAGGAGTTCTGTGTACTTCTGTGTAAAAGTGGTGGCTTGTTCTTGAGCTTGACATCTTTTCTGCTTTGGTCCCCGATATAAGTAATTATGTTTCTAATTAATCATGAAGTTAACAGTTTGTATGTTAATTGGTTGTCTGTGTTTCTTTTTGTTGTTTGTTTTCCCTGGTTTTTACCTCTATTTATCTCCAGTCTTTTAATGGCTTGAGTTTACCATCTTTGGGTCCTGTTACCATTTTGTTTTATTGGCCCCTAAAGCTTTCCAAATGCATTGTTTGCTTCTTAATTTAGTCTCCCTCTGGCCTTTAAATTTCATCTGGTTTTTCTTTCTTTTCTTTTTCCCTTTTCTATCTATCTATCATCTATCTGTCAATCCATCTATCATCTATCTATATCTACCTATTTATTGGGTGTTTTAAATTGTATTTAGTGTTCATTCGTCATTTTTTTTAAAGCATGTGGATCTATAAGTTGATACTTAGCTGTAGCAAATAGCCTCCTAACTGAGACTAAAGACACACTAGACAGGCAAAAGAAGCGTGCGTAAACTTTTTTTTTATTCACTGGCACTTATGAGAACCAGTGTGCTATCACTGCTCTTTTGTTGAGGTGCTGATCATCAAAATCCCTTAAGGAGTTTTAATGCATCTTTCCTGAAAAGCCATAACACTTTCTGTTAAGGATAAGGATAACAGATCGAAGGTTAAAATCGTATTCATTTGGGAGGTTTTTCTAATTGGATAATAATTTCCTTCAGACTAAGTAACTAGTAACTTTCATTTCCCCATATGTATAAAGTATGCACAGAGTAAAAGGTGGGTAGGATCACATGATAATTCAGATGTTACTTGATCTGTGTCCAATATGTGACAGAGACAGTCATTGGGCTCAAACATGGGAGTATAGCATGGTTTCAAATGTGGCTAGTTCCATTCTAAAGAGAAAACAAAAACTCACAGAAGTGTTCTCTTTCTGATTCTCAGGGGATGTTCCGGAAGGATGAAGAATTGACCCCGTCGCAGAGGGGATTAGCTGTGGGAGTGCATTGTCTTTGGATCTACTATGGATTGTACTATTTCACTGGCTACAGAAAGCAACCTTCTTCCCTGTGCACTGCTGCAGGCCACCAGGTTTTGCTTTGTGCTAGGCTGTGCGGTCTCTCCCGGACTCCCCCTAAGTCCATACCTTGTGCCCCTCTGTACCATGTGTGCCTCCCATGAGCCATGTGAGGCCTAGGTGGCTGTCACTCTCTGTGGGACTCTCAAAGACCAGATGCTTGGTCGCAGGTGCAAGTGATTGCCGCTAATAATAGTAGCTGCCTCACCAGGAAAGCGGCCTGGTAGCAGTCACTGGGGCAGTATAATAATAGCACAATGTGCAATACAGATGTTACAGTATTATTTGAGGAATTTATTCAGTCATCTTCTTTTTTTGTTCTACTCCCAAGAGTGGAAGAGTGATTTAAGGAGTGGCTTGGTTTCTGGCCAATTCATTTTCAATCTAACATGATTAAAGATGAAATATACTCCTTTACCTTTAAAGAAAGCATTTCCTTTGTAGTAGCCTGTTTCTAAATACAGAATTAGAGAATGCATGGCTGCAAGAACAGTGGTCCTCAACCTGTGGGTTTCAACCCCTTTGGATCAATTTGTAATAATGAAAATACACCCTGCATATCAGAATATATTTACATTACAATTCATAGCAGTAGCAAAATTGCAGTTATGAAGTGCAAAGATAAATGTTATGGTTGGGGGTGAGCACAACATGAGGAATGGTATTCGAGGGTTCTCTGCATTAGGAAGGTTGAGAACCAACTGCTCTAGAATAGGGGGATGAGGTTCATGGCCGTGGACAGATGTGCTTGCCACTGTCCCCCTCTTTGCCCCCTATAACACATCTGCACGTTCTCAGGTTCCCTGTCTTCTCTATGATCAGTCTTCATACAGCTGGCAGCACAGAACCATTGACTACACTTACGTGACAAATAATTGGATTGGTTATTGACTTTTCCTTGGCCTTGATCTACCCCAGACACTGTCATATACAGGCGGCAGCTCTGATTCTCCTGTCCCCTCAGGCAGCTTCCATCTGGCAAATGGCCAGTCCCAGTTGGCTTCAGCTTTGCACCTGATGAACAGTAGAAGGAAGCTGGTAATACTTCTCTTGTTGGCTGGAATAATTTTGAATTTTCACTCTATTTTAAAATTGTGGTCCTTGGGGGCAAAGCAGTGACTCACAAGTTGCTGTTCTTGCAAACTTCTAGGTTGGTTCCCAGCACCTACATGGTGGCTTGACACTAACTCTAACTCCAGTTCCAGGGGGGTCTTACACCCTCTTCTGGTTTATTTGGGCACCAGACACATATATATGCATGTGGCAAAGTACCCATACATTAAATCCCCTTAAAAAAAAAAAAAAAATGGGGCTAGAAAAGATGGCTTAGTGGTTAAGAGCACTGGTTGCTCTTCAGGAGGTCTTGAGTTCAATTTCCATCACGTACATAGTGGCTCACAGCCATCCATAATGAGATCTGGTGCCCTCTTCTAGCCTATGAGGCATGCATGCAGGCAGAACACTGTGTATATAATAAATAAATAAATCTTTTAAAAAAAAAACCACCATGGTCCATCATGGCCCTTCATGCATTGACAACAAATCATTTGCCCAGTTCTCTCTCTGAGAGATTTTTAGATTTCTCTCTTCCCAGAACTTTAATACTCTCCCCCTCTTACTCATGTTTTTAAGCTAAATTTCATTTCTTTTTCTTTGTAGTAGAAAGTTCTTTTATTAAGATGTCTTTCCCCTTTCCATCGGCACAGCCTTGGGCTGCTAGGTACTCACCTCTGACCTTAATCAAGTTCTTTTTTTCCTCTTGTTGGGTCATCATCAGCTTTGCAGGACCTTTATTTGTATTTGTCTGCTTTCCCTTCCTAGCCACCACCTTCCTGCCACTCCTCTTTGTCACAGTACCTCTGTTGCTGGTGTTACTTTTCCCTCAGGTCCCAAGGCCGCTTCAGCACTAAATAAGAGACATATTAATCATTAAACTGTTGGGCGATGGCTAAGAGCTTCTTATAAGAGCTAGTTCTGTCTTAATTATTAACCCCTTCTATTAATCTATGTATTTCCATGTTGTGTGGCTTTGCAGTATACCCAGGCTTAATTTACTCCTTTGTGGTCTACATGGTGTCTCCTCCAGGGTCTCTCTCTGTCTACACTCTCCCAGAATTCTCCTAGTCCTGCCTATCTCCCTGCCTCTATTGGCCAAACAGTGTTTTATTCATCAACCAATAAGAGAAACATATGTACAGAAGGACATCCCCCATCTCTTCATCTTCCATTCTCCCCTGCCCACTATGGTCAGACATGTTTTCTTTTCTTTCTTGGTTGCCCTTAGTCTTAGCACTTGTTGCCATGGTGATCAAGCACAGCAGCATCACTGGTCAGCTGACTGCTCTTCTGCAAGTTCCTGGGCTGCCATGTTCTCTTGCCCTCCTGCTCAGCCATGTGCCCCTCCCCTGTCTGACTGACTGTTGCTGTACCCCAGAACTGAGACCTGAACTTCTTGGCTGTCCCCAGGTGCTTCCATGTGGTCTGGGGCGAAGCCCACTCAGTCCTCTCCCTCGTCTCCAGCCTCCGGTGCCCACTGCCATTTCAGGGGTCCTCACTTGGATAGCAGTAGGTCTGTATTCCAAATACTGGTCCTGATTTCTGTCCACTGCTGCCACTTGCTGGCTGATAGCATCATTTGCTATTGGGGGCTGATGAGGGAACATAAGCAGGTTTCATTTCTTACTGCAAGTCCACTAGAAATTTAGTAAACTTTCAGTCATCACCACTGTGCCATCCTGCTCCTCTAAGATCTAGAGCTCCTACCAGATGCATGATGAACTCTGCAGCAGATTTTAGGGTTGAGTCCATTGATGCCCCCCATCCTATGTGTATTTGTGTGTGTGTGTGTGTGTGTGTGTGTGCCCCATACAAATACATAAGCCAAGACAATTTCAGTGTCTTCTTTTGCTTTCCACCATAGTTTTTTTTTTGGGGGGTTTCCAAGACAGAGTTTCTATGTGTACCACTGGCTGTCCAGAAACTCACTCTGTAGACCAGACTGGCCTCGAACTCAGAAGTCCCCCAGCCTCTGCCCAAGTGCTAGGAGTAAAGGCATGCACCACCACTATCCAGCTCCACCTTGTTTTTTAGTAGGGTCTGTCATTTGCCTGGCTGTTCTGGCTGGCCAGTAGCTGTTAGGATCTCGTCTGTGCTTGATCCTTCCCTGCTCCCTCCTCCCCAGTACTGTCTAGGATACAGGAATGGGCTCCATCCTTTTCCTACCCTCCCTCCCATACCATCTAGGGTACAGGACTGGGTTCCAATGTCCCTCACACAATACTGTTTGGTACAGAATTGGAGGCTCCATCCTTCCTTGCCTCCACCCCGTAATACTGTCTGGGGTACAGGAATGGACTCATTCCACTTACTGAAGAATCAAATGCAGGCAAAGTTTGAAAGGCAAGCAAAGACCAGAGTTTACTCAAAAAGAGGATGATTTTATTAGAGTCTAAGAAACTCCAATGCAGGCAGCTGTCAGTCTTGTTACTGGGGGTAGGGGTTGGGGGCAGCAGTGCCATTTGAGTTAAGTGGCCATGTGAGGGAACTTCAAAAAAGAGTCAGACCAGAAAAGTCATCCTGAGGTTCTGGCCAGCCTCTGAAGAAGGGCAGGGGAGGGAAAGTTGAACTTCCATCAGAAAGCTGGATAGACACAGTAGAACCTTACAGTGGCTCGGGACAGGAATTCTGGGAAGGAGATATGTGGCCATTTAATTAAGAGGGCTAATTATTCTGTCTGTCCCTTTAGTGTGGCCTAAAGGTGAGAGCCTGCCTTCCTAGCGTGGTGCCTTGTTCAGGTGATTGACTAGCCTAACTGGCTAACTCTTTGATGGTTTTGGTAGCTGGAATGTTAGGTCTCTGCCCAGGCCAGGGTACATCCCTGTTAGCCAGAAGAGCCAGTTTTTCTTGCCTTGGATTCTTTACTGTTATTCAATATGCGTTGCCCCCTCTAAAGAGTAGCCTTGGAATCATTTGGATGATGGATTAAAGATGAGGCGCGATAACCCCATTTCACTATGGGAGACAAGAGCTGCTGCTCAGTGCTGACCAGAGGGATCATTTATCATCTATTTTGGTGTTCTAGTCCCCACAATAGCATACAGTTCTGGGCAGTTTATTGGCTTCTAAGGAGGCAGAAGCCAGAGACTCCCTTCCGGCATTCTTGGCCAGAGACTGAAGGACCTTTGTAAATCACTCTTAGTGCTGCCCTGAGCTGCCTGTCCAGTGTCTAGTGCCTGTTTTTCATGCACACAAGCCTCATAGGTGCCCATGGCCATGCCCAGCTTTGAATGTAGGTGTTGGAGACTTGAACATGGCTTCTCTTCTTCCACACAGAGTACTTTTACTCACTGAGTGGCCTTTCCGTCTCCAGAGATACTTTGAGTAGGCTTTGGGTTGTTTTAGTATTTTCTTAACCTCTACCGATTTATACATAAAATAAAGAAAGAAAGAAAGGAAGAAAGAAAGAAAGAAAGGAAGGAAGAAAGAAAGCAGCAACTTCCTGACCACAGCATCCTTCTCTGAAACAGCCTGGAGCTCCACACTAATACCTTAATTTACCACTCCTCATCTTGTTTCTGGGATGGGAGAACCACGTCAGGTTGACTTCAGACTTACCAGCCTCCGGGTTCTCCCAAGATGAATGGGTGTGTGCCACCCAACCACTCCCTCTTCAGCAAACTACCATCTCAAACTCAAGCCCTCTGCCCTGCCCATACTTTCTTCATAATGTGTACTGTTTGCTTTCCTCAGTCCTTTCCCAACCCAGGCACAATGTCTAAGGTTGAGAGCTTTGTCTGCCTATCACTCACGTTCTGTCTCCTAAGCAGCCAATGATGCTGCCCCAGGAGACATTTGTGCATATCTGGAAGACACATCTGATTGTCGGGCCCTGAAGGGTTGACTGCTAGTAGGTAAAAAAGGGCAGCACCAGAAAGTACTGACCCTCAGTCGGGAGGCTAAGCAAAATCCAGCCCAGCCCTAGATAACACACAGGTGATGTCAGTGGATTTGGGCAATCAACAAGTCTTTTATGTGGGGAGGGAAAGAAATAGTGGGCTTAAGGTATTATAGTGACTTATCCATCACACCTCCCATGGTTTTGTTTGACAGTTGAACCAAAACTCTCCAGTAATTATGTGACTGAGAGGAGATCTACTTGTGACCCCAGCACTTAGGAGCTGGAGACAGGGACCACAAGGCTGAGATTGTTCCTCTAGGCCAGCGATTTACACCTGTGATCCCAGCCTCCTAGGAGCCTGAAGGAAGGGGCTGTTAAAAAGTTTCAGGCCAGCAGAACCACAGAGGGCTACGTAGCAAGACTGTCTCAAACTGGGTTCAGCTCCACACAATGGTGGCTCACAACTGCCTATAGCTCCAGTTCCAAGAGGATTTGATGCTCTCTTCTTGCTCCTGTGGCTCATGCATGCTTGTGGTCTACATGAATTCATTAGAGGTGCGTGCGTGCACCACACACACACACACACACACACACACGATAAATAAATATTTTCTAAAGCCACACTAAAACACAGCCCACAACACCACTACCTCAACAAAAGAAAGAAAAAGGTATACTGGAAAAAATAGATAGGTTTGTGATGGAGAACTGTTTTCAGACATCCTTGTTCTCTGTTTCTCAGCTCCCACAACTAATCCTTCAACTGACCCCCCCAGGTGCTGCTCCCAGCGTGCCATCGGCTACCAGTCCCCTGCCTGGTCTTCATTAGTCCACTATGCCCACACACTGGGCCACAGTGGCACTTTTAAAAACATGGCCTTTAGAACCTGCCTGTAATTTTTCATCTCGTCCTCTGTGGCTTGGAAGGCAGGCCCTGTGTGACCTTACCTCAATTGGCGGTCTTTCCTCTGTGTCTTCTTCGTCATGATGTCAGCGGCTATCACCGAGTGTACATCACCTGTGCCCTCCCCTGCTCCTGCCCCTAGATTCTTCATTGCCAGGGTTTGTACAGCTCTCACTTCTGTTCAGCCTCTGCCCAAATGGGATTCACCAAGAGGCTTCTCTGACTTCTTTATGTAAATAGACCCCTTTCTCATTGTGGCATTTAGCATCTCTGAAGATTACATATATTATTATAAGGTTACATTTCTGCATATAAATGATATCAGTGCACACATGTCATATGTATATATGGCGTCTGTGTACTCATGACATCTGTGTTGTACAATGGGAGGATAAGCTCTGTGCATGCCAGTTTTTGTTGCTGACCCTGTCTGCAGACCCTGGAGGCCTGTTGTCCCACATGATGGGCACATGGCATGCATTTGTTGAATGAGCAGGCAAGTAAAAAATTGACATTCCTAAGTGCCCCATTGTGGTCATCTTAGGTCATTAGGAGAAACCTAAGTGAAAACCCTCTGTAGTTGCTGCTAAAGAACTGTGTGAAAACCCCTACCATTCTATTTCATTTTCTATAAAAATAACATCAGTAACAGGAAGAGGGGTTTATTTGGCTCACAATTCCAGAATGTAGTCTGTCTTAGTTAAGATTTCTATTACTATGATAAAAATACCATGATCAAAGCAATTTGGGAGGAAGAAAGGATTTGTTTTAGCTCCATCCCCATGGGAAGCCAGGACAGGAACACAAGGAAAGGAGGCAGAGCTGATTTAGAGGCCATGGAGAAGTGCGGCTTACTGACTTTACTTCCTCATGGCTTGCTCAGTCTGCTTACACACCCAGGACCAGAAGCCAGGGTAGCACTGCCCATATCAATCACTAAGAAAATGCCCGCTGGATTGTCCAACAGACCAATGTCAAGGAAGAATATTCTCAACTGTGGTTCTCTCTTCTCTGGTAACTCTAGCTTGTGTCACATTGGCAAAGAAAAACCCAGGACACAGGTCACTATAGCAAGAGGAGTCACAGTGGCAGGGGCTCAAACATTGTCATGTCACCTCTCCCATAAGGGCGGGAAAAATCAGTGCAGCGACATAAGCTTGGCTAGCTTCCTCCCTATGCATCATTCAGGACTCACTTTCTAGGGAACAGTGCTACCGATGGCCTGGGTCTCTGCATGTAAACTAACAGCCAAGATGATTCCCCCAGCCCACCCTAATCCTACAAAACTCTTCTAGAAACTGGAGTGAAACTTTTCCAATTAAGTTTAAAATTAAGTGTGTATCTATTCAAACACAAATATATTGAAAATCTCTGTTCCACCTCCCGAAGTTCTTACATAGATGCTCATGAAAACATGAGGTGTGTTTTGTTTTGGGAATGGTAACAGTAGTGAGCACCGGCTGCCGGTTTCTGTGGCTTGTCCCTGAAAGTGTCTCTCGCACCTTACTAGCATGTCCCTCTCATTACAGGCGCATGCCCGGATGCCTGGGCCTGTAAGTTATACCTGCAACTTCATGGGTATCCTGGCAGGTCCTCTCTATCACAAAGACTACATTACTTTCATTGAAGGCAGGCCATCCCCATGTCCCCGTCAAATGAATGGAAAGGAAGAGGCACAGCATGAAGAGCAGATCCATCTGCAAGCGTAAGGGCATGAGGATAGTCTGGAGCTGTGGCTCTATAAGCTTGTCTCTCTGGCTTTCTGGAAGAGTCTAATGCTTTCACTTATTTGTAATTCCCCCATTGATTTCTCTCTTTTTCGCTTCCTGGGTGTATGTGTGTACCAGAGTGCATGTGCATGCATGCATGTGTGCATATGTGTGTGCACATGTGTGTATGTATGTATGTGTATGTGTTCATGAGGTGTGCATGTGGTGTATTTTAGGATTAAACCCAGAGCATTGTCAGGGCCTGTGTTGCTAATGTATTAAGGCAAATAATTCTACCACTGAATTGCATCTCTGTCACTCCATTCCCAATTTTTGTTTTCATTTTTAAAAAAAATGCTTATGTGTCTGAGTGTGTGTAGGGAGAACCATGGTGATCAGAAAAAAGGTATAGGATCCCCTGGAGTTGAAGTTACAGGCAGTGTGAGCTGTCTGGGAGGTAGATTTCTGGGAACTGAACTCCTAGTCACTCGTAACTGGCAGCACCTGTCCAGCCCTCTTGTCCTGAAGCTGACAGTGACCTTACTCCCTGAAGCCTGGCCTTGAACTTACAATTTTCCATTTCAAACCTCCCCAGGTAGCTAAAATTATGTCTGCACCACCTGCCTGGCTTTCATCTATTTCTTTAAAGTATCTTTCAGGAAAACCAATTCTTTATACTCTACTAGTTGTGCTGTCTAGTAGAGGCAAAGTCATAGATTAAAGAACAAATGTAAGAAGGAGTCACTGTGTAAGGGGCTGAAAGAGATGGCTCAATTGGTTTAGTGCACTTTGTTGCTGTTGCAGAAGACCCAGGTTTGATCCTGCCCAGCACCAATGTGGCAGCTCACAATAATGCATAACTCCAGTTAAGGTATCTGCTCTCTTCTGACCTCTGTGAGGTAGAGGCACTACACAATGCAACTGCAAGCATACAGGTGAAAGCGATTCATACACATAAAACAAATATAAAAAGAAGAAAACCAATCCTTAGTGAAAGCAATGCTATCAGTGAATTGGGTCTTACATGGCAGACCCTCATGGGTCACCACTGGAAACACTGAAGGCTCTTTTCCACTCCGTTCTCCTCCTAATGATGATAGTCAGAAGTCTTACTCATGGGGGCAGGAGATGGCTTAGTGGCTAAAGCACTCACAAGTGTGAGGACCATAGTTTGAATCTCCAGAACCCATGTAGTGGTAGTGTCATCTGCTGCCTGTAATTCTGTCTCTGGAAGGCAGACATAGGATCCCAGAGCAAGCTGACCAGCACGACTAGTCATATCAGGGAGCCCTGGATCTGATTGACAGACCCCTTCTTTGGTGATGGAAGTTAATGAGGGTGAAATACCCCGGGCAAGGCGCCTCCTGATTTTTTGTTGCTGCATTGCCAGGATATATCTGGTGGCGGTGTGTGAAATGTGCAAACAGAGTCCTGTAGGGTTTGTGACTCTCATCTACCTGTTCCAGGCAGCAGTCACGAGACTCCTCGTCTGGACTCTCTTTGTTGTTTCATTTGACCATCTCCAACCTGCCATTAGGTACAACATTGATGAGCATTTCCAAGCCACTGCCTCATGGCCAGCAAAGCCAGCTATCTGTATGTCTCTCTTCTGGCTGCCAGACCCTAAATTACTATTTTGCATGGACCTTAGGTAAAAGTAGCATGTAGACTGTTTCTATGCTGAAGTGTATCTTGATTTCAGGCAGTGGCCTGGGGTTTTTGTTTTTGTTTTGTTTTGTTTTTCTGTGACTGTGTTGTAGTGTACCTACGGGCACTCAAACTGCTGAGTGCAAGCAATCCCCCTGTTTCAGCCTTGCTAGTAGCTGAACTGGCAAGCACCTCACTGCATCCCAGCTCAAGAGCGCCCTCTTGAGTATATACAGTTGAAGAACAAGTAGAACAAGTCATTTTGCCACAGAAACAAACTCCCTGAAGTTCATGAGCAAGGCCCATTTTATTATAAGGTAAAAGTCAGTGAATGAAGAGAGGTGACAGCAGGTACTATCTTAATGCCCCTGTTGTGTGCTAGGTTCTATGAGCTAGATTGGATACTAATATGAATGGGGTAGTCCCTGTCTCCAGGGTACCTGTAGTTTAGTAGGATTTTTAACACATTTGTTATGACACCATTAGATATGGTTTATTATGATCAGAACTTGCACTGGTAAAGTGTGAAAAATCCATCAGTTCCTGAAAGTGTCCACTGACACCTGACAGGTGGACCATAATAAAGAGTTTTGTGCCTTTAAGGCTGAAGAGGTGTGTACACGTGCCTGGACCTTGACTGGCGTGTTGGGGACCGAAATGGAAAAGATGGGTCTGGGGAGGGGAGAGAACCCTCTCTCAAGCCTTCTGCTGTATGGCTGCACAAGCCTTGGGAGGCTCAGATGATGGTGTGGTGAACTGCCAGTATTCCAACATTTTCATGTTATCGCCACATAAATCGTCTTGAGTGTAGCAGTGAACTCCCGATGTTTCCTGCCCTAGAAACAAACAAATGGAATAAGGTGGATTTTAGCCATTGGATATTAAACCACTAGCTGCAGGAATATGGGTTTCTGTGGACGCATTTGGATTTGTTGGCAGCCTTGTGTGGTGGGAGTGTGGCTCTCTCTATGTTCTTATAGACGTTATCTTTGATCCTATAATAAAAGCCCATGATACCATATTGGTGGGCTCACCATGAAGGCACAGCTGTACCCTTCTTAAACCTGACAGAAGGGTAAATCTTGATTGCTCACTGTCTCACCAAATTATATATATATATATATATATATATATATATATATATATATTTGTTAAATGAGAAATAAGGAATAAACAGATTTGAGGGTGAATCCCATGTCTATGAAGGTGTGTTGTTTTGCTGCATTTTGATGGGTTTCAGCTAGTTTGGTCCAAGACACAGATGGTATGAGTGGGTACACTTCCAGTTGGTTGGGAAGGACTTACTTGGGGCAGAAACTTCATATCTTGAGCAGGTTTGTAAGCAAAGATGCTGATGGCACACCATAGTGAGCAGGTTGAAAAGCAGGTTCTGCAGACAGAGTGGGTTGTGGTGAGCCAGAAGGAAAGAAGCGAAACATTAGCCCCCATGTTTCTATCTATAATAAAGGCCAACATGGCCTTTTGAAGCTCAGGGCAGAAGATTCCAACAGTGCCTTCAGATGGCTGGTACATTCTCCACCATATTCTAATGTGTACCTCAGACTTTTAATCTCACCTGTCTCCTCTTACTTCACATCTGGTGTTTTGTTAGCTAACCAGCTGCCTTTAACAAGGTCATTATTTTCACTATGTGTGATTTTCTAACCTCTCTTAAAATTAGAATTAACCAGGGCTGGACAGGCGATGACTCAGTTAAGGATGCTTGTTGCTGTGGCGAGTGCCTTTAATCCCAGCACTTGGGAGTAATCCCAGCACTTGGGAGGGGAGAATACAGGTGGATCTCCTTAGTTCCAAGCCAGCCTGGTCTACGAACAAGTTCAGAAATAGCAGGGCAATATAAAGACCTTGTCTCCAAAAGTACAACAGCAACAACAACAAAAACAAACCGTTTGTTGCTTTCTTCCAAATGACCTGAGGAGTTTGGTAGATTATAACTACCTGTAACTCCAGCTCCAGGGATCAGAATCTCTCCTGACCTCCATAGTCACCTGCATATGTAACATGTACAGAGAGAAATATACACACATGCACATTTTTAAAATTAGAGTAAGTCATGGACTACGGTTGCAGCTCACCAATAAAGGGCTTGCCCTAGAAGGTTCCAAGGCACAAGGTTCAATCTCTCAGATACAAGTAAATAAAAAGTCTCCTTTTACTGTTTAAGAGTAAATCATAGTACAAACCTTCTGGAAAATAGAGTAGATATTTTGAAGGTGGGAGGCGATGACTCAGCATTTTAAGAGCATTTGTTGCTCTTGCAGAGAAGCGTTTTCAGTTTCCAACTTGCAACATGGTGGCTGACAAACATCTGCAACTCCGGTTCCAAGGGATCTAACACCTTCTTTTGACCCCTGAGGGCACCACGAATGTACACATTACATAAAACATGCATGCAGGTAAAACACCGTCTTTAAAAAAGCAAACAGAGCTGGAGAGTTGGCTCAGAGGTTAAGGCACTGCCACTCTTCCAGAGGTCCTGAGTTCAATTCCCAGCAACCTCATGGTGACTCACAACCATCTATAATTAGATGTGGTGCCCTCTCTGGCCTGTAGGGTTGGTTACACTATATATATATATATATATATATATATATATATATATATATATGTAAAGTCTTTCAAAACAAGACAAAACAAATATGTGTATATATACATATATAGTGCATACATTGTAATATTTCTGATATGTGTGTATATATGTATAGATTGTAATGATATTTCTAATACTTTACTTTGTGACAGCTGATGCCATTAACAATGCTGCAGGCTTCGGTTTCAGAGGATATGACAGGAATAGGTGGCTCGTTGGGACTTAATTTCAATTTGAGAATCCAGCAAATAGAGGTTGGTAAATGATTAAGATGTTAATCATGTGACATTTTAACACCACAGTTTTGCTTTCACAGTTATGGCGGAAGGCTGTCTTTAAGTGATGCTAATAGGTGTTGACCACAGTAAGACTGGAGCCTTTGGGGGTTTTTGTAATAGAATAAGAGTTTCCTTTGGGCTTATAGAAGGTGAGAGTCAGATGCTGAGATCTTGCATCGTGAGCTGCAAACATAAAGCTTAGGGGTGATCTAGAGATGGCATAGGTCTTTAACCTGTTTAAGGATCCTCTGATGACACACCTCCTCTAACAAGACACACCTCCTAGCCTCCCAAGACACACACCTCCCTAGCCCTCCCAAGCAGCACCATCAACTGGGGGTTGGTGTTGACATACGTGAGACTATGAAGGGGACATGTTTCACACATGGATTGATGTTTATTTTTATACGAAATTCATGGATGGTCAAGGTGCTGTGAGGTCAATGACTGTTGAGTGTTTGGCATAACACTGGTCTCCCACCACCCCTTTCAGGGCTCATTAAGGAGGGTGGAAAAATCAAACAAATGACAGGGAGGAGGGCTGTGGAACAATATCCCGACCATCACTATTTACTGGTATTAGACTACCCCCTGGTGCCTTGAATATGGCTGGTGACTTAAGGGACCTCAGGAAGCTTGAAAGTGCTGCAAGTAGGTTTGACCTGGAAAGTACAGACATACAGTCTGTGTCTGGTGTCTTAGGGAAAGTGGGAGTGGGAGGTGACTAGGTGAGGCCTGGAGGAAGAGCATCCCTGAGGCTGGAAAGGGCAAGCCATTCCCAGGGCTGCAGGACAAGGTGCTGTGGTTGAGGCCAGAGAAGCAGAAGCCACATCCAAGCAGCCTCAAGAAGCTGCCAGCTTCTGATGGCCACTCACAACTGGTTCTGGGGATCTGGTGCCCTCTTCTGACATAGAAGCACCACATGCACAGACTGCATAGACACTCAGTGAAAAACTCATAAAATAAGAAATAAGTAGGGAGGGAAGGAAGTGGTGGTTGCTGAAGTAAGGTAAGCTAGACGGGTTTGACATTTACAACCCTTGACCCTTTAACCACTCACAGGAACCTTCCTTTAATAGAGAGACTGTTATTTATCCACATTTTTTATGGGTTATCCATAAAAAAGGTGAGTTTTCTCACACCCCAAAAACTTGCGGAGTTCTTCCTCCTGGGAACGTGTGGCATCACACCAGAATGAGGAAGAGAAGCATTGGTTCCCTGGAGGAGGACACAGTGACCACTGCTAAATGCCCCCAGATGTCAATGAATAGGTGCCCAGGAACAACGTGCAGTTCTGATTTGCTGGTTCTGCAAGAGGGGAAACAAAAGGTGACACAGATCTGTGGAGGCCTGTAGCCAGAGTGGGGGGTGGAGGGGTGGGGGGTGGAGGGGGGGTAGGGGGTGCTGAGGAGGCATTTGTTTAATTTTTATCTTAAAGCGTAAGATTAGGGGGCTGGAGAGATGGCTGCGATTGGTTAAAGAACTCACTGCTCTTGGGAGGACTAGGTTCCAATTCCTAACACCCATGTCAGGCAGCCTCACATCCACCTCAGCTTTTATGGATCTGAAACTCTTCTCAGGCCCCTAGCAGGCACCTGCACACACATGTAGATGCAGGGTGGGTGCGTGTGTGAGTGCATGTGTGCGGCGCACACACACACACACACACACACACACACACACACACACAAACATTGCATTGTAATAACTGTTTTCAAAGGCACAGCAGCTGCCGAGGTATTGGATATATTGGGGACCTAATTACAGTTGAGAACCATGTCTGTATGAGATGTCTGGAATGTCACAATCATCATCAAGATGCCCCATTGGGGATGATGGACAGCCTGTCAATCAGAGATCAGGGTTTTGATATGTAGATGGGTAGGTAGGGAAGCTAGACAAGGTCATCAATGACCTTGATATGATAAATCAAATTAGCTGGAATCTAATGTATTGCCCAGGAAGGGCTAGAATGTAGCTGCTCACAACGGTGGCTGTGCACTGACCATGTGTGGTAGCCCCCAGTTTGATCCCCACCATGCTGTAACTGGAATAAGGAAGGAAGACAGTTACATAGAGCCAGCAGCAGACAAGCTGCAGCCCAGATATAGACATACACATTCAGGAAGTGCTAAATGTAATATTAGCTTGACCACAGAGGCTTCCCAGTCTGAGAGGTTTCACAGCCTGTCTGGAGACAGTGTGGAGCTGGGGGAGCTTCAAAAGATCTAGAGTAGCCAATGGGGCCTGGCTCAGTGCTGGGTGGCTGTGACTGTGGACAGCCTTTACCTGGAAAGAGACAGAATGGAGGATAGGGAAGGTGAGGCAGTACTATCCAGGACACCAGGGGCGAGAGCAGATCACTGTGTGAGTGGACTTCTCTGTGTGATGACCTGGAGAGCATGGCTAATGTCCTTCTGATAGATGATGCTCCGTGGAAGATGCTTCTGTATTAGAAAAGTATTGAGGAAGGAATGGGTTGCTGGATCATCATTACCCACTGACTTTTGGTTTTAATTTCTTAGCATGCTGAAGCATTATTATGTAGACATAAAGCTTCATTATTTTACTGGCCCCGAAAATGATCCCTTTGTTTTTCAGATGTCAACAAGTTTAAGATGTTTCTTGATAACAGGAATATCAGACACTCTTTGGCTCAAAAGGTATGTTCTTTCAGAGTCACCCTTGGGCGGGCTCTGGCATCAGCTTTGGGCCTCAGCTTGCTGAGGTGAGCGTTCTTCATTGTCAGTGTGTTGGATGCCATCATGGTCTTGATTTTACCCAAGTTATACCATTAGCGTCCACTGAAGTAAAGCTGGGATTGGGTCACAAACATCCCTATGTTGGTGTCACCTCCTTCTGGTTCCAGGTCTGCTGATGTCTGGGTAGGCAATTAAATAAATGCATACAGGGCAGAGGTAGTGTACACCTTTAATCCCAGCACTAGGGAGGCAGAGGCAAGGCAGGCCGATCTGTGAGTTCGAGACCAGCCTGGTCTACAAAGCTAGTTCCAGGACCAGCCAAGGCTGCCTGAAAAAACTTACCTTTAAAAAACCAAACCAGACAAAAACACAACAAAACAGCCAACCTCTGGGCTGCCTTGGATTTCTGGAACTGACTCAACTGCTCTTTATATGTTGGACGTGAGACATACATATGGACCAAAAGACCCATTGTTAGTACTCAGGCATCTGTACTGACCTGCCCTTGGGGTTCTGACAGGACACACCCTCCAGCTGGAGCCACTAAGAGCACCCCCTGTGCACATTCACTACATCCCCTTTTATTTTATTTTACTACATTCCCTTTTAAAAGGGTCCTGCCTACCTCCCAATTTTCTCTCTTTCTGCTTCTCTGCCCCTCCCTCTCCCTTTCTTTTCTCTCCCTGCTTCCCCCAGTCCCCAGAGGCCAGTCTCTCCTCCCTCCTTTTCCCATTCACTTTCCCTCAGTAAAAATGCCTCCACCCAAGCTGTATTGCATGGCATCTTTCTCTCAGGAGCTGCTTTTTAAAATTACAATACCCAGTCCCCCACTCCTTAGTAAGAACTCACAATACCCTTAACATTCTAGCTGGAGGCTACAGAAATGGCTCAGCAGTTAGAGCATTTGCTGCTCATGTAGTGTTCAACTGTCACCACAAGGTGGTTCATAACAATCAGTAACACCAGTTCCAGAGGATCTGATGCCTTTCTAACCTTGACAGGCACCAGGCATGCATGTCATACACATGCATGCATGTGGGCTAGACATCCATACACACAAAATAAAGTAACTTGAAAAGCAACAACAAAATCTTACAGCTGTTCCCTGGGTGCAGATTCCAAGGAGAACAAGATTAGCAAAGCACTGAGAGCTAAAGATAGAATTGTCTCCAGGATGTGAGGACCCTGGTGGGGAATAGCACCACACCAGGTAAGGTGTTGGGAGCAAGAAGTCACCAGGCAGTGACAGATCGATGTGCCCCTTGAGACATTAAAACATATGTTGTCGTCATTGAGTCCCAGCCTAGCCTTCTCAATGGTTCTGTCTGAAAAAACTCATATTGAATCCCTATCCTCTCTGCTTTAGGAAAATGAGACTGGTATATAGACTCCCAAATACCAGAAGTGACCATGTTAGTAATTTTACATACCGTGAAGAAAGGACAAGCTATGCTTGTAGAAGATTTTCAGTGACCCAGCTAGGCCCAGGAGAATTGCTGTTTGCTTTCCAGGCTCCCCTAACTCTGTGAGGTCCGAGAAGGACCCTGTGGGCTTTGTGGCCTCAGTCTGTTCACTCCTCTTTCCATGGTTTTTAGGTTGTGTTTATGAACGACGACCTTTAGTCCAACAACCCAGGCGTTCTTTCTCTCTGCCATTTGGCATGGGGTCTACCCAGGATACTATCTGACGTTTCTAACAGGCGTGCTAATGACATTAGCAGCTCGTGCTGTAAGTATTGGCATTTATATTTTATAATTCATTGAGTGAATCTCTGTTCTTTGGCTGTGATTAGCATCGTCTTCCCAGGAGAAGTTAGGTATCTAATTGTGCTTGGACAATGCTCACCCCATACAAGCCTCGCCGCTAACTGTTTACCAGGAGAAGCCCACACCTGGCATGTGGGAAGTGCTAAAGCATCTCTTGACATTTGTGAATGAGAGAACAAGTAAAGATGTTAGAATGGGTAGGTCCGAGGCTTGGTGGTGGTGCATGCCTTTAATCCCACCATCACTAGGGAGGCAGAGTCAGGCAGATCTCTGTGAGTTCCAGGCCAGTCTAGTCTACAGAGTCAGTTCCAGAGTAACTAAACACTTTTTAAACAGTAAACCCTATATCAAAAAACAAAACAAAACAAAACAAAACAAAAAAACAACAAACAAATCAAAAACAAAGCAAAAACCAACAAGACAAAAGAATGGGTAGGTCTGTTCTTCAAAAAACATTTCTGGGGGAAAAATGGTCTGTTTTTAGAAACTTTCTTAGAAACTTGAAAGGGGAGATACTGAGAATTATATTCAAGTAATCAAATAATTTTTTTGCAACAGATAAAAAAAAGCTATTTAAGAAATTTCTGTTTACTATGGATGTAACCCCTTGAATCCTCTTTTAATTCAAGTAAAGTTTGACCACTCCTAGGGAAGGGGATGGCCAGTTCCCAGTGGAAGATGCTGTAGATGTAGCACCATCCAGTGAGTATTTATTTGCTGGGGGGAACCTGGAAAGGTTTGGGGAAACAATTAAGACAACTGTACTATGAGAGAGAAAAGGAGAATAAATTGGTGTATTGAAATTCAACTAGGTAAGGAGCAATGTGTGTCAAAAAGTATGCTTTAGCAAACATTATAGAGCCTTATGGGTAAGAAGTAGCTTCATCTAACACTTTGGTCTCCTTTGATGTACCCAGAGATGAGAGTAACACAGGCTGTAGCTCCTGGTAGTCAGTACCAGCTGGAGTGCAGTGGGAAAAGAATTGCATGCCTTAGTGTATTTGGGAAATGGGAGAAATGTAAATTAAAGCAGTGAGTTTGTGTGCATGTGAGGAGTGGATAGTTCCAGGATAGGCAGATGGAAGAAGAGAGGAAGCAGGCGGCGGTGAAGTCTCCAACACTAGCCCAGAAGCTTGGTCCTATTCTGTCCCTATCATCAGAGAGTTGTTGGTGAGGCTTCTCTCTTGTTTTCTTGGGGTGCTGAAGAGTGCACCCAGGGCCTCAAAATATAGATGAGCACAGCACTGAAGCTACCTCCCCAACAGCTAATTTTGCATCTTGGGGTGGCATGGTGCAGTTGTGGAGGAAGCGGGCTTGTTGGTAATAGACAGCTCAAGCAGCAGAGATGAGAATACTACTCTACAGGCTTGAAGTAGTTGTGGTCTTTACTGTTTTTATATATAATGCTGATCTAAAGTAACTTAGTGAATCTTTTTGTTTTTATTTCTTTTCAGGTGAGGAAGTAACTTAGACACTACTTCATGGCCCCTCAACTTAGAATTTATTTTTATGACATCATAACATAGGTAGCAGCATAAATAACAATAAGTTACTGCAGTTTGTACTTTGTACTTCTTTCTATAAAACCATCATTCAAATTTTACAGGTAAGTGCTACTCTTCAGCTCCTGGGGAGTGGCTTTTCTGAAAGTTCTGTACTAACTGAATAGAATAACAGAAAGTGTCTTAGTCAGGGTTTCTATTGCTGTGACAAAACACCATGACCAGAAAACAAGCTGGGGAGGGAAAGGGTTTATTTGGCTTGCTACTTATGCATTCCTGTTTATTACTGAAGAAAGTCAGGACAGGAACTCATGGAGGCAGGAGCTGATGCAGAGGTCATGGAGGGTTCTGCCCCACATGGCTTGCTCACCATGGCTTGCTCAGCCTGCTTTCTTATGAATCCAAGGACCACCAACCTCCACCCTGCACCATGGACATGCCATTTCCACCCTGAGATTCAAGAGCTTTAGCTGTCCAGGAAGGTAGCTCCAGTGCTACGGTGGTTCTCTATATTTCGAGGCCCTGGGTACACTCTGCAGCACCCCAAGAAAACAATAATTGAGAAAATGCCATACAGCTGAATCTGCAGGCATTCCCTCAACAACTTCCTTCTTCTCTGATGACTCCAGTTTGTGTCAACACTACACAAATAATATTGCAGCCATTCTTCTGCCATTAAGTATATTATCATTTCCATGGCACAGCTCATCCTGTTTTAGCCCAAAGGTGGAAGTGTGGTTCCC
>NW_026125428.1:0-129379 GCF_943737965.1 Phodopus roborovskii
GCAAAGAGCATTCAACCCAACTACGAAAAGTTCCCACTGACTTTACAGTTCTCACACCATTCAGAAATATATGTACAGTCTCTGCTAAGACTCAAGGAAAACTCTAACTCTGAGGCCCTACAATGTCAAAAGCAAATCACATATTTCCAACATAACGACAGAGAATAAACATTACCATCCCCAAAGAATAGAACCTGGGCATTGTGAGGAAAGATTGGACCAGCAAGTCCTAAACCCAATAAAGGAAACATCAGGATCCTGCAGCGTTTGTCTGACATTTGAAGCTTACAATGGAATCACCTGGGCTCCAAAGGGCTTAGGCAGCCCTACCTCTCTGTCTATACTGCCTGAAACAACATGGCTGTTGAATATTCCTTTACACTGTGTAAATATATGTCACTGTGATTGGCTTAATAAAGAAGCTGACTGACCATTAAAATGACAGGATAAGGTTCAGGGAGAGTCAAATGGGAGAATGCTGGAGAAGAGTAGGGTCAAAGGGAATAGCAAGCAGACACAGGTAGAGAAGCAAGAGAGATATGCTTTACTGGCAAAGTGTAGATAAAAGTATGGGTTCACTGAAAATGTAGGAGTTACCTAGTAACAATGAGATATCGCCCAGTATTTATAATTAATATGTGTCTCTGTGTGGTTAATTTGGAGCAACTTGCAGGACAGAAACTTCTGCCAACACATGGGCTCAGTCTTAGCCTGGTTTTGCCTACTCCTTACATTAAGGTTTCTCAACACATTTCTTTTTATTTTCTTTTACTTTTTTTGTTTGTTTTTTGTTTTTCTAGACAGGGTCTCTGTATTATCTTTGAGCCTGTCCTGAACTCACCTCTCGATCAGGCTGACTCAAACTCAAAGAGTTCCACCCTGACTCTGCCTCCGGTGTGCTGGAATTAAAGACATGCACCACCAATACCTGACACCTCGACACATTTCTTAGTCCTGATATTTTTGATACCTTGGGGTCTCCATTGCAGCTGTCGTGCCTTCACTAAAGCTTCACGCAAGGTGTGCCAGTGGTTTTACTGACACTGACACTCATTGCCTGGCCTCAGAAACTCTCTGGAACTTGGTGCCAAACTTGATAACTGCCTCAGCTTTACACAGTTCATGTTTTCAAAGCCAGTACCACATGGATGACACTGCCCAGTCCCAGGCCAGCTTAAGATGGCCCCTTGGATGAAAGTTATAGTTATCTTTTTGATCCTAGGTTGTTATTTTCTTACACTGAGCTCTTCTCATAGCCTTCCATTCAGGCTTTTCTCTTTCCAAATGAATTTACATTTTCACAAAAGCAGTTTTTTGATCCTGTCTTTCCCTAGGGAATCTTTCCTATTGACCAAGTGGAAAGTTCCAGCTTTCTCTTTATGGTACTAAACTCTTTAACAAATACATCTGCATTCACAACTTCCTTTCTTGTAACTTTAAACTTGTCCTTTTACCCATTAAAGGGCACATTTTTAAAATTTTTTCTGGTCCTCCTACTCTCTCTCATATCCTCGATAAAAACAGTGAACATGAACCATTCAGTGACTTGAATAATATATTGTCATGAATCTTCCACCAGATAAATTAGTGCATTACTTTTGACCACCAGAGTTCCCAGATACAACCTGAATAACCACTAATTGTTTCCCAATATCTTTGTCCCTCTCTGAAACTGAAGAACCAAGTCTCCACCACCCACATTCTCTCTTGGACAGGCTGGCATTCCAAACCCTTACCAGAATACTTTATTTAAGGTTTGTCTTCCCAATTCTCCTGTTCTGTAAACTTCCTCACAGACATTCTCGGTGGTATGATTACCACCAGAGTTAAATTTGAACTCTATATTTACCAATTAATAAGTTAGTTAATTGTGCTATGGATTCCTATCTGTTATCTGGGACAAATAATACCTTGTACAGAAAGTCTTATGAGAAATATGTAAAATATTATTATATGTAGAAAACCAGGCAATGGAAAATTCCCAAGTCACTGTTAGCCCATAAAACAACTTCCATAAAATAAATTTAATTTTGTAAGAATATTCAGCTGATGGATCTAAAGTAAAATCCTTTCTTCGAAAAGCATAACTGGCTTTGGTTTCTAGTAAACCTTATGTCTAAGCAAACACAATTGATCTGATCTGCATTGTCCCACACACAAAGTTTATTGCTTAATACGGAAGTTTGAAAGAGTAACTTTGCCAGAAACAAGGCTATTTGACCTTCCAAAGGACATCTAGTTCCCATTTAGAATTTTTGGGAATTTAAGAAATCTCTCAGAGACCTATGGTACTCTCCAGGGGTCATTCACTTCCCACACCATGTAAATCTGGCATTACCCAGCTAGGACATTAGTGGTGCACAAGATACCTCTTCATTTGCTTGATAAGTGAGGGATTGGAAAGGAACAAGAAGGCAGATTTTTTTTTTTTTTTTTTTTTTAATTACTTTTAATGTGCATTATTGATTTTGTGTGTATGTAAGTTTGTGTGAGGGTGTTAGGCCCCCTGAAGCTAGAGTTGCAGTTGTGAGTTGCTATGTGGGTGCTGGGAATTGAACCTTGTGGTCTCTCTGGAAGAGCAGTAAGTGCTCTAAATACTGAGCTATCTCTCCAGTCTCATCTTTTTATCTTAAATGGTTTTTTCCCTATTTGTTTTCCAGATTTCTCTTTCTTTCAAGGGTGACATCAAGTCTATGTGACTCAAATATACTTGGTCACCTGGGATGCCAGAGACCATGGAGAGAGCAAGCAATGACCTTGCAGTTAGTTGTGTGTAACTTCAGTGCATACCTAATCCTGACTACTTTAAATGCCCAATGGGAAGACAGGTGGGAATCCAGGGAGGCAAAGAGAGTCAGAGGGATGCCTCTCACAAACCAGCAAGCAGAAAGTCCCTGCCGCCTGGACTTGAGGCTGCTTTAGTCCTGCATCCTGAACAGGATGAGAGACCTGCCAGGGAAGCAGGTGAGCCCAGATCCTCTGCAAGGTAAACCCTAGATGGATGCCATGGCCACTTCCCCAGGCCTCACGGATCTTCTATGAAGAGGAACTTCAAGAAGGACAATGATATGATAACAAGAATCCTTTCTCTTGGGAAGAATGGGCAGGCAGAGCCTCTGTCTCACACCAGTCAAGGGAAGCCCAGCTCTTCTGAAAGACCAGGAGCCTATCTCCCAGACTGAATCCTTCCTCTCATGGGCTCCTGGTGGCTTTCTCAAGACTCTGCACTGTCACATCACTTCTGTCCCTGAGAGTTTTTAGTGGCCCTTAAGCCTGGGACCAAGGTCCACAGACCCTGTCCCACTGTGCATATGTATCGCTTGCACTAGCATCATCCAGCATCAGGGTAGAAGACTTACTGCCGCCATTCCAGCAGGTTCCAGCCAGTCTTCCCAGCCTTGTGAAGCCTATTGGAAATAGATATTGCAATGGGACCAGAACTGCTCTTGTTGAGATGTACAGGGTGTCTGTGTCTAGAAAGACCCTTGTGTGATAAAGATCTAGACCAGCAGACCAGCATTTTCTGTAAGGTAAAAATCCCTCTTGGGAGGGGGGTGGGGGCCACATATCAGATGTCTTGCTAATCTGACATTTACATTATGATTCATAGCAGTAAAAAAAAATTACAGTTATGAAGTTATCAGTGAAATAATCTTAGGGTTGGAGTCACCACAGTGTGAGGAACTGTATTAAAGGGTCCCAGCATTAGGAAGGTTGTGAACCACTGGCAGACCAATACCATTTGCTATATAACAAAGTGTGAGTCATTCACTGCCACCGTCAAAGCATCTCACGTTATTACTCATCATCCATGCTGTTCACATTACACAATGAACTCATCTGCCGCTGCTGGATGTAGTGGTGGTGGTGGTGGTGTTCTCCACATATAGATGAGGAGGTCAAGGTTCAGGCCAGGTCAGATATGTTGGTCAAGGTCAGTTATTTCAGGCCCATTGACCCTGGTCTCCCTTGCTACCCTCTGAAAACGCCAGATGGGAAGATTCATCATCTCAACTCCATCCTCTCTGTGCTGCAGCCCTGGCATCAACATGCGTAGTGATTGTGCGTGCCCCGTTCATGATGTGACCGAAATGAGACATGCCAGCCCCCAGCTGGAGTCAGTGACTCGATCACTCTTCCTCTAATCTTCCTCTTTCTCTCCTCCCTTCTTTCCTTCCTCTGGCTATCAATGGAGGATGTGTTACTTTAAATCCACTCTATGGCACCTCAGTCTGCAAGGGAGATGACAGCTGTGTGTGATGTTACTGGGTGCGGTGAATGTGTTGAATGGATATGTGAGTGTGAGTGAGTGGGTAAATGTGAGTGTGAAAAGTGTGTCAGAGATTATGAGTGTGTGTGTGTATTGAGTGCCTGCGTAGGTAGACGCAAGTGTGTGTAGGACAACATGAATGACTGCTAGTGTAAATGCATTGTGTTTATACTAGTACATGTTTGCTGTGTGTGTGAGTGTTTGAGTATATGAACATGTGTGTATGTGTTTCTGCCAATATCTTCCAATGTAGAGAAATGATGTACTGGAACAGATTTTTTAAAATTGTCATATATTGCAAATATTTGCGCTGACCATGTTAATGTTAATGCTTCTTTTACACCATGATGATGTTTGATGACAATGGTCAAGCTCATAAACATATAAATGAACAATTTTGTTACCATTGTTGAAGTATGAAGAAAGAGTGTCTCTGCCATGCCAGCGTATTTCGAGGCAGTGAGTTAAGCTATATCAGAGAAGGAAATAATGAAAATATGTCAGTCACTTTGTAGTTAATAGACTTTGGAAAAGTGTTCCGATGTTTTCCCTGGGATCCTGAGTCAGCGGAAGTAACCGGTTTCATCCTCAAAAGGGCAGAGCCAGGTAGCCCCCCCCCCCCCAGCCCTGCCTTATCCCTCTTTGCTCCAAGCCACAGACCTCATCCTGAAACAAACCAATATGGGTCAGTGTTAGTGAGATGTTCAGGGGATGGGTCCATAGTGATGTTAAAAGGGTTATATGCGTGGTATGGATGACCGGAGAGCAGATCAGGGCAGTGATCTACACCCAAATGCTACTGTCTCCACTCTGAGAAAGATTTAACCTGCAGAGAATAGCCCACTGGTTACTGGGATCCAGGCTCCTGGCATCCGCTGCTGGATGCGGGTCCAGGCTTTCCCCTAAAGCACACACTAATATGGAATCAGGCTCAGTTCGATCCCTTCCCTACAATAATACACTCTTAAGCTGAGGGTCAACTTGATATGATGTAGAATCACCTAAAAGACAAACCTCTGTAACCTGTTTGTGTCTGTTTGACTGGAATCACAACACATTAGTTTCTTTCATAAGTTGCTGTGGTCATGTTATTTCATCAAAGCAACAGAAAAGTGCCCTAATACAGTCATAATGCCACGGATCCTGTCTCAGCACAAAACCATGGCAGAGAGGAAGTCAGTGATGCTTGGCCTGGTCCAACAAGACCTCTGGGAAGTGGCCTTTGGCTACAGTTGCGAGACCCTAACACATGAAGATTTGAATAAAGGCAAACACTCTGAGCCTTATTCCCCTCCTCCTCCAAGGAGTGAGTAGCGACCCTCACGTCCCCACAACTGCACACAAAGCCCAGCATCGAACAGTCACATGCCTACTGAGACACGTAAAAGTACTGGAGTGCCCTGATTCACTTGTGGGCCATTGACAGCGATGTCAGCAAATGAAGGCAGTGAGTGTCCTTGAACCTGAGCCTTGCTGTTTTGAACATTTAGAGACGCCCTGGCTCCATCACTGTACAGTCCTGACCAGGCATTTTTTTTCTGAGCTGTAGTTTCTCAGCATGGATTGAGTATGGGGGTTGGGGGTGGGGGTCATCACATAGCCTGGAACAAAGAACCCAAAGTCCCCCGGGTCCAAGGGAGTGGCAGCTGCAAAAGCAATGTGGACACACCTGGCACTCTAATTCCGTGTGTTCGAAGCAGTGACAAGCCCGTGCTTAATTTTTTTTTTTTGTTTGTTTGTTTGTTTGTTTTGGAAATTGCTTTTCTGACTTCGAGACCTCAGAAATGTCCTAAGCCAGGCAGTGATTGGTGAACCTGGACTATGGGGGAGACGCCTAGCTATGGACGAAGCCTTCCCTTGGAAAGGATTTGGGGGCTCTTTGCTTGGAGACCAGCTCTAGTGCCAAGACAGGCCCGGAGAACCTGGTAAAGCATTCTCAGTAATCCCTGGACCAGAGAAACCTGCCCAGGCAGCCCACGTCTCTGCCCTCGGCACCGGGCTGCACACGTTTGGATGCTGAGTCACTTCTGCAGACCAAATTCCACAGTGGCCAACAGTGCTACACACCTGGCCCCCGGGCCTGCCTGCTCAGGTGGGAGAGCTCCGGTATGTACACGAGGGACGGGGGCTTATCAGGTGTGCCCATGTGCCTGGTAGCACAGGACAGGTGGGTGGCGTCCTGGTGATAAAAACAGTCTGAAGCCCATGTGCCCCCATGGCACTTCAGAGCACTTTGGGGATCAGCAGTGCCACATCTCCACTGCCTCTATGAGACACGGTATAGGTCCAGGAGGAGGGAACAAGGGCCACAAGACTGCTAGCATGCCCAGCATGCCCAACGTATGTGCATGTGCTCAGTTCACACATAATCGCATGCATACACGACTCACATAGTCTCACATAGACACATAAAACTACACACAATTTATACATGCGTTCAGGTATACACACACGTTCACGGGCATAGGATCACATTGTGTGTACAAGCATGTTCACAGACAGAATACCTTCATGTGTCCCACATGAGCTCAAGGTCACATTGTCACATATGTGGCGTACACTATGCACGTGTGGCCCACCATCACTGTAGCCAGTCTCCAGTCGTGTCTAAGGGGTAAGAACGCTAGTAGGTGCTTCTTTATTCCTTGCTTGACCCCCAAGCCCCCCAAGGCCCCCAAAGCCACCAGTTGCACCCAGCCGGGAAGCAACACCATCCCCACAGCACCATCTCCTCAGATGCCCACCTTGTCCGTTCACAAGTTTAGTGGAAATGCCACACCAGGGTGTTCCGTGTCGCTAGGGGACGATAGCAAACCTAACCAACTCTCCCACACACTGCCCATGCCCTTTTTCTCTTACTTCTAAAGAATCAAGTCTGAGAGGAAGCAGTGTTGGACCCTTCCTCTTTGCAGCTGCTCAGGTGGGCACACAACCCCTCCTCTCCCATGGGCAGGACTGTGGTAGGTTCAGGGTTTCCATCCCACCTGGGAGAGCAGGACCCGGCCTCCCTCCTCTGCAGGCTGCAGTGCAGATGTGACTGGCTTCTACATGCCAGCCTCTGCCTCTGATGCCAATTTCCAGGAGAATGCCAGTTCCCTTAAAACTTGTTTTACGATGCATCAACAGCCTCAGATCACAGTAGCCCCAGCAGCCCAGTAAATATTTACACAAACCAGGGCTCCACTGGGAGTCTCTGTGGTTGATGGGCCTCTCAACTGTCTGGCTGGGGGAACCTCGCATCTGTCTAGCTAGAGGACCTCTCTTCTGTGTGGCTCATTGAGTGGAGGAAGCTCAGATCTCAGTCAACACTCACCACATAGCTCTCCTGCACAAGGATGTGGCTTCTAGCGCTCAGGGACGTCCTCGGCTGATTTTGTTTGAAAACATGTTGGAGTAACCTGAGTTTCCATTCTCTGCCAACATGAACAAAAGACCTCAGCAAAAGCCATGCCTACTGTATGATCGCCATACATACATGTCCCGCACACTGAACTGTTAGAAACTTTCCAGATCTGTGTTTCGTGTCTTAACTGGTTCTGGAACTCGGGACTGGGTCTACTGAGGCTCATCACCTCATACCTAAACATTTCTGCACCACAATGGCCTAGGAGATCACACCCCCATTGAGGGCCATGTTGAAGAGGCACTTTTGTCGATATACATGTGGATTAGTTCCGCATGCACCACGACCAGCTCCAGAGACTTATGTCACCTCTGAGGCCTTTGTCCCTAAATCAGAAAATGAAAAAATTCTAGTCTTGACACCTGGCAGCCATACCACACATGACTCTGCAAAGAGTATTTGGCTGTACGGGACAAGAATGTCTGTAGGCTGAAGACAGTTAGGAGCCACAGTGAGTCTGTCACAGATGTAGGATGGGCACTGGGTATCATAATAACCTCAGGCCTAGAAATTCAGATAGTTGGGCATCACCCAAAGACAGTAGCCTGTGTGGACTTGTCTAACCAACCTGAGTTCCAAGTTCAATATATTTGAAGTCAAAACCAAGATGGACGCTAACTCTCTTAATCAGGTCCCTAAATAGAGATAGTTCTTGGTGTCGGGCACCATCTACTTCAACAGGGACATCTGGCACTTGGTGCCTTGGCTCAAAAGAGACTCTATGTTTAAGGAAAGAGAAGTAGCCAGATTTCCTGATGGTTGGGGTTCCTGTTCTACTGAGTCAGCTGTTCTGGCTAGGACTCAACTCACAGGAGAACACGTTTAGAACAGTGACCTGAAATGGGGCCCCTCTTTGTGGGTGGCTGATAAAAGATAGCTGTGCCACAGGGGAGGGAGGCTGTCCAAGCGTGGCTATGCACTTGATGCACAACTCTGGGCATGGATGCAAGCACAGATAGAAGAACCACAGGCTCATAGCATGTAGTTTGGGGGCCCAGGAGATTCTTGGTCTCTGCAGCCTCCTAGAAACCAGAATGAGTCAGAAAGGGAGTCAGCCAGAGCAAAAATTGGCAGCAGCAAACTTTACCAAGTGCCGAGCCGCTCCAAGGGCTCCTGCCTACAAGTTATTATTTTTTCTCCTCTCTATCCTGATTTAGAAAGTGTACCCTGGGGGGGTTCAGGAAGTGTGCTCCTGCCAGGGAACCACCCCCCTTCAGGAACAGCTTTTGAGGAGAAGCTTGTGCCAGGCTCCCTGCCTCCTAGGGCCAACCTACTGCCTGCTTCAGGCCCATGAGTTGACCTTCCCTGTACCCAGGAGCCCAGCCTTTCCCACTATTCAATAAGGCAGACCTGTATGCAGACTCTGTTCACAAGGGGACGGTAGTTTCCAAATTTAGGACTCAGACAGACAGACAGACCAGTAAGATAAGGCCTCCCTGCTAACCATGTTTGACACGTACCCATTTCTGTCAGCTGTGTGATTCTGTTCAGCCTGGAGAATCAGTCCAAACAAAGTTGTTTTTGAGATACACATGGAGGCTCTACCTACCTCACAGGCTGCTAGGAACACTTCCATTCATAAAACAAACAAAAACACATTGTCAGATACTGAGGCTGGGCTCAGAGCTGGACATGGAGGCCCCTAAGCTGGTCCCTGTTCACTCTTCTTGACCTATTTCCTTCAGAGTAAGAACCCTCATCCTCAGAGCTGGTGGATCCAAAAGGAGCTTAGTTCAGCACCCCATCGCTACACCTAGAGCATATCTTTCTCCTGTGGCCCAACACTGGGATGCTAATCATACTTGAGAAGCACCTGACCATAGCACCCAGGGTGAGCCATGTTGGATGGGCTGTGGTTAAGCTGTTATGTGGTCTGCCCAAATGTATTTAGGCTCCTGTTCTGGTATGGCGCCATCAGCAAAGACTTGTACGATTTTAAATGTGGGAGGGTGGGGAAGGTAGTAATAGTAGCATGTGAAAATTACCTGCCATTGCAATGTCATTATTCACAGATAAAGCTGTGTCAGGACACAGCTGTGTTCACTCATCTCTTTCAAGCTGCCTCTACCTGCCTTCACAGAGAAGCTGCAGGTTCATACCTGATGAGAGAGTACTTGCCTGCCCCCTCCAGGGCAGCCACCTTCCCAGGGGAGGATACACTGTTTAGGATCCTGGGGCAGGACTGAAATGAGCTCCACCTACTCTCCGAGGGAAGGCTGCCCATTGGACCCTGCAGAGGAGGAGTAGGAAGTGGGATTATATGTGTAGTGTGGAGCTAGTGTTTGCATCCTTCTTGAAGCAAGGGGTTTGGCTTCTCCTGTCCTCTCTGGGGAGCCCAGCCCCCAAAGGGGTGTAGAGCACTGAGTATAACTGGCACCTTAGGAAAGGAGGCCACATCTAGCTACCACCTGCAGGATAAGTTTGGAAGCCAAGAAGCCATAGCACCTCCCATACCACGAGCATAGACCATGAGGTATGTCTTCAGTGTAAGGTTAGAAGCCAAATTCAGGACAAAGTCAGAAGAGAAGCTGGTTCCCTGCTTCTCCATCCCCAGCTTTGCACCTGGGCGACACGCACCTCACTGTCATCTGTAGACAGGACCTCCCCTGGCAGGAGCGTGGCCTTAGAACCTGCTGTACAATGAGTTAGTGTTCTGAGCAGATCATACTTAAACCTGGAGAGGAACTGGGTTAGCCAGTATCTGAGGGAGGAACTGTCTTCCAGTTCTGTAACTAACATGTGCGCTAGGGCGATGGGTTGATTAGGCAGGAACTGATGAAGGGAAGGGGGGAAATGAGTCTGTTCTGTGTGTCTGCAGCTGGTTCCAAATACAATTGCCCCCCCCCCCCAAGTCTGGGGCTTCAACCTCTGACTGGAGACACAGACATTTAGGCCACGGCTCATGAGGATAGGGTTGGGGACAAGGAGCCTGGGCAAGCCATTAATGCTTCTCTGTCAAGCAGTCAGCAGCAACAAGTAAAATCCCCATCAAGGTTATAGCTGCTAAGGCAGGTCCCCCAGTCAGATCCCAACACTGTGCTCCACGGGCTGTCCATCTGGCCCCCAGCCCATGCCTGTCCCTTTCGCTGGGGCATCTTCACAGTGGTGTAACACTTCAGGGATGAACATTTGCCAGTCACAGCATCTCTTAGGCCCCAGTCACAGACAAACAAAAAAGGCAAAAGTAGTCTGAACACTGGCATTTGTTTTTTTTCTCTGCTTCCTAATCAACTGCAGGTATCATGTAAGCATCAGTTTTCTTAACACCCCATGCCTTCTCCACTATGATGGGCTTGTACCTTCAAGCTGTGACCAGAAGTTATCCCTTCTTTCCTTAAGTTAATTTGCCAGAGGCTACAATGTCTCTGCATGACCCTTTATCTACCCCTAAGAACACTTTTGTAATGTTTTGGCATTTACAGAGAAGGGATTTAGCCCTCTCAAAAAAGAAACATTATTGCAATGCAGTGCTCATTAAGTCACTTCTTTAGTACAATAGAAACAGAAGTAGTTATCTCTGTCCCTTGCGAAGTCCCCTTGATGAAACACATGGGGACTCTGAGTTCACCTTGCCCTAACTCCTAATATTTATACCTTTGTAGACACCTCATGAAGGAAGACATGTGTACAACCCACTTGTAATGAAAGTAACTGGTTGTGGGTGTACACTGAGAAGATGGCTGGAGGATTCCCTAGGTGTCCACCAGGAATTCCCTGCCTTCTAGAGCCCCAAAGCTGCTCCAGCGCCCACCCTTCTCTTCAATGTCTACCACCTCCACTGCAAAGGGCCAGGAGCGTGCCACCCAGGAGATTCCTAGCTCCTGGGCCAGTTCCCGCCTGCCCTGAAGCATGCTTTTCCCGTAAGAAGTTTGGTCACATCCGCCCTCCCCTGTTTCTGCCCAGGGTTCTGTTCGGTTTTGCAATTTCTCTCACATGTCCTCCAAGCCTGTCTCCTAATTTTCCAGAAAAAAAAAAAAAAAAAAAGAGGGAGACATTATGAAAGTCTTGTTTATCTTAGCTAAATATCTCAATGTAAAACATTCCATTCTGATAGCACGATACAGAAGCTGGCACCTTCCTGGCTGTGTGAAGCAGCTGGCCTGTCGAGGCAGCACCACCAAGGAAAGCTAGGTTACTGGTTCCAGACCCAGAGGAGGGGGAAAATGAGGACACAGTGTCCCTCTGTGACTACAGGCAGTGCTTCCATGGGAGAATGGCAGAAACACCCACAGAGTTCTGGTGGCCTTGATGCTCCTGGGTCTGGCTCTGGGTATCCCATGGAAGACTCTCAAAATGAGGCTCAGTGTCCATCAAGACCTCCCAGTGCCACAATTGTCTTGGAGCCGGGTGTCTAGACCCAGAGCAAACTGGTTCTGCAGAGCTCCTAGTGCAGTCAAAATCAAACCCTCTGTGATACAGAGATGAAGCACAGACCAGACAACCCTGCCTAGGCTGCTTGTACCCAGCAGGAAAGTGAGACCCAAGCTTCAAAGTGCAGGCAGAACACATACCCAGTGTTGAGTAGCATCCCCCAAAGGTCTTAGTGAAGAGACATGGAAGGGGAGGAAGGAGTGGGTTCCCAGAAGCCAGAGGAAAGGGCACACCCATGGTGGAGGTGTGCCCAGGAGCCCCCAGTATCACAAAGAAGGCAGACAGGAGGGAAGCAGCCCGAGTTCTAGACAGAGGACAGAATCGGCATAGCTGGTGGCTGCTCCTAGAAACTTGGCTATGAGGGGAAGATGTTCTCAAGACAAGTGCTATACGGAATATAAATAAAACGAAGGAAATGGATGAGCATCTCCAACATGGAGGGGCCTTAGGTCCCGCCTTTCAAAGAAGACAGGACATCCCTTTCCTACTTCTATAGGTGGAAGCCTCAGAACTCACACTCCCCAAGTGTGTGGTAGTCACATTCTAGATGCGTTCAGGAAGTTGACAACTTACTCCCCAGCAGATCCTCTCAGACTTAAGGCATACGTTACAAAACATGGACACATGAATCACCTTGAAAGTTTGCCGTGCCCCACCTCGCCATCTTCCAGCCCCCACCAGGAGGTTCCTGGCTGGTCCGGGAGGAAGCTTAAGGCTGTTGCACATGCAAGAATTTTCTCCCAGCTCCCTCCTATGGACACAGAGTTGAAGGTGGGAAGGAAACTATTAACTTACGTTCTCTGTATCTTCAGCTTGACACTGATGGAGACAATACTTGCCTAGAAAGTAGAACATGGCTTCCCATCCCCAAATCCACACTATTCCGACTTTCTATGTCAGGCATGTTGCTAATCTTTTTTTCACAGTTGGATCTTTTTACAGAAAAATTCTAAGAATGACCCATCCTTCCTTCCATATTCAAAGACGATTACTGGAGTTACACAGCTCATCTCCGGTGGGACAGAAACCCTGGAGCCTCTAACTTACATGCGGTTCAGTGGGTCTCTTATGTGAGATCCGAGCCAGGGTGTGAGGAAAAGGTAAGGAAAGTCAAGGAGGCCTTGCCAGGGAGTCATAAACGGGCCCCCTGCCCCCTGGATGAGAACAACTGTGGGGCCAGTAGAGCAACAACACACAGGTGCACCAGGAATGCTGGACAGATGCAGATGCTGTCCCCAGGGAACTTGTGGCTAGGAAAGAGGCCTGGGCTGCAGCCATGGAACCTATAGAAGAGACAAAGTCGCCCCTGTGAGACTGCATGTCCATGGTGAAGGTGGTTCAGAGGGGACCCTGTACACACCAGCCCTGGAGATGCAGGCGTTCTGAGCTCCAATGAGCCTGCCCCATGGAGCCTGCCTTCCATCCCTCCACTTGTCATTTCACTTTCTGATATCTACACATCCCCCACAGGCGTAGCCACCAGGTGCTGAGGTTGTATCGGGGGACTCCGGTTTGCGGTGTCCCTTGTCTTTTCTTCTGAGGCAGTTTGAAAGACAGCAGCCGAGCACGCAAAGTAGAGGTCCTGAGGCACCTGACTTCAGACTCACACCTAAAACTAGATGGGGGTCATAAATGTGAAAAGGTGTGGGGCCCAGGGAGGTCTCAGTTTGCTAACGTTGCTCTCTGGGGAGCTGCTGAAGGAGAGGAAACAGGCCTGAACAGGCACCCTCTGCTTGGCCCCCAGTGCCCAGGGTTTGGAAGGCCGTAGTATTTACTCCGGAGACCTTTCAGAAATGAAATGCAGTAGATGCCACTGAGAATGTTCCTCCACACCATCAGCAAATTCCCTAGGAGAAAAGGGAAGAGGCAGCCTGAGGATGGGTCGTGTTACACCCAAGCACGGTGCTTCTAATAAATTAGGCTGGTTTGTAGATGGAGCGCAGAACCCTGACTGTGAGGCCACGAGAAAACAGCTCGCCGTTATCGCTCTTGTTCCCGTGACGGGATACTTAATCCCATCCTGGCAACCCGGGGGTCCTAACACATCAGCTTGATACACAGTTACGGATGACAGAGTCCCAGCCCTAGCTAGTCATCTGACCTGGGGCTGTGGGAAGGTATAAGTGTGGCATACAATTGGCTTCTGGTGAGACCTGAGCAAATGAGAAACCACAGGCCTCAGTGCTGGGGTTCAACTTCCCATCAAAGGGGTACTCATTTTCCACACTCGTAAACAGTACACCAGCCACAACCCTTATTAGAGAGGAGGAACTTCCCTGAGGGGAAATTCCACCCCTGAGGGCCCTTCAATAGGCTGTCCACAAGCATGTGGATCCTGGAGGGTGGAGACCACAGATACACAGGTCTTGGCTTGTCCTGGTGCCGGTGTCTGGCTCTCGGCAGGATCTTACAAGCTGATCTTACACGTTTCCACCAGTGTGACTCACCAGAGCTGTCACCACGAAGATGCCGTGCACTGTGGGGCTGCACAGTGCCCTGTCCTGGCTAGATGAAGCTGGTCTTGAGTTTCCTTTGAGTAATACAGGTATCAAAATAGCCAAGCCATGGCTAAACTTAGTGCTATTGCACAGTGTGGTCCCACCATGGCTAGGCTTGGTGGTGTACACGAGTGATCCTAGCACTTTAGAAGCAAACTGAGGCAGAACCGGAGAGTTGTAGGTCAGTCTCAGCTACAAAGTACGCAGATAGTTGGGGGGGGGACACAATGGTGCCGTCCCTCGATGCCTTATTTCCTTGTGGAAAAGGATGTCAGATTGGGTCCTTGTGGGGAGACTCAGGGGTGATGCTCATAAAGAGCACCTATTGCTGGAGTGCTTAGCAAGTGATAGTGATTTCAAACGGGCTGATTTTCTTCACAAATTCAAAATAAAGTCACATTTCAGAGTGCAGCGTGACATTCTTCCAGGAGAGCTCTCCTCTCATGCTGCCTTCTGGGCGCTGGAGCTTGTCTAGGGGCTGGGTGACTGAACCATGCCCACACTCTTACAAGAGCTCACGTCCTCTGAGACCCAGCTTAAGGGTCGGGCTTCCTAAGAACTCTCATGGAGGGTCTGCAACATGAGGATCCTTCTTCCTAGGACACGTGCTTGGTGGGGTTGGCCGGTAGGGGACAATCTGCCAGTCAGGCCTGTATGGTACTGAAGACACTGCTGGGCCGTGAAGGCGAAGCATCCCCCCACTGATGTTCAGGAATTGGAGGTTCTGTGTTAATTGCCTCTGGAATCCAACAGAGGAAGCCTGTCTGGGGGAGTTCCCTGGGACTTCCCAAAAATTGTCCTTCCCCTTAATCCCTACTTGAGGAAAATCATTGAGGAGTGGAAGTTCCAGACCCTAAGAAGAGTGCCTGGCCTACATTGGCTGAGCGTCTGATCCGAGCCAGAAAGTCTTCCCGGCATCTGAAACATCTTAGATTTGGGGAGTTGGGCCAGATCTTGTGTTTGTACAGAGACAGAATCTCATCTAAGCTTCTGATCCGCAACCTGCGTCAGGGCCTCAGCTAGACCCAGTATCCTCACAGGCAACAAAATTTCAAGGTTTAGTATTAAGTAAATTCCTCCCTGCCTAATTAAGCCAAGGTGCTTCGCCAGCATGTGAAAAGCTCCACAAACTTGCCAGCTAACCCGAGCCAGCTGGCAGTGGATGGGAACTAAGTAACCCATCCCTAGCCTGCAGGCTCCCATCCCTTGGCCCATTCCAGGCCAGAACCTGAAATGTCTCTAGCGTTTGTTGCATGGCAGACACTGGGCCTAGGAACCGCCAGTGAGTTCTCCAGCACTCAAAAGGAGATGAGCTATCAAGAGGGACAAGATGAATCTCTTGAAGGGCATCCTGTAGTTTCCCAATTTGTTTCCCTGGTCCACATGCTGAGAAGCCTTGTACTCCTTTCCAGCTCTCTATACCATGCTTCCTGGGTCCCTTAACAAATCAGATTTGCCACATCAGTTGTACTGGGTCCCGTCTCGGGCTCCCAACTCTTCCCTCTGAAACCTAGTCACTAGTAAACCAGAGACTGGTGACCATGGCTTCCAAGGTATCCATTGGGGATGGGAGTAAACATGTAGTATATGGTTCTTTGCAAAGTGCTGAGTTTGCATGCTGCTTCTCTTGATGTTGGTCAGCATGGAGAGAGTCAAGGACTGTTCTTTGGGCCCCAGAGAACGTTCATTCCAGGACCGCCTCCTGCAGGACCCAACTTTGGCAAGCATATGAGCAACCATGGAGCCTGTAGACACTGCACCCCACTTAGCAACCAAACCAGACCTTGCTGTCTTTATCCTCAGTATGGCACATAGAGGTGGCTGGAAGGAAAGACCTGAGCAGTCACCTCCTCTAAACTCTGAGTGTGCTCAGTAATGGGCCAAGATCTGGTGTGAGAGCTTTCTGCACACTGGGTAAGAGCCCCAAGGTCTAGCAGGAGCACTGCAAGTCCCATGAAAATCCCAGTTCTCAACCGCCACAATAGCTCCATAAGCCGGTGGGCCACAGTGGCTGGTGGATGGCAAAGACTCACAGGCAAGCCGGAGCAGGAGATGCAATACTTGGAGGGTGAATCACAGGAGTAGTTGGGCATTCTCTGCTATCGTTGAAGTCTCTAGCCTTGGCCCATCCTGGGCACTGGGTGTGACAGAGTCCAGGTGGGAATAAACAGGTTGGCAGGAGTGGAGTCACCCTAAGTCCAACTCTAACCTCTTCCCCTTCCCAGTTGCCACAGTGTGTGTACTGACTCATCTTCTCAAGGGTGGCATGCCATAAGTAGATTGGAACAATGATGCTGGGCTACAGCCCCTGCCAGACGTCATGGACCAGCACTCCAATCCCTCCAGAGAAGGGTGGAGCTGTCTGGGAGTTTCCTGGGTCCTGCCCTCTTCCCTGTCTGTTCCTAGGCCCTCCTTGAGAATAGTGAGCAGTTTGGCTCTTCTATGCCCATCCCTGCAAAGGAGGCCTGATGCTCCAAGCCATGGAAGATCCATTTCTTCCTGCTGGTCATGAAAACTAGATGTTCCCCTTCTGTGGGAGCCGGGAGACTTACACAGTGTACTCTCATTCCTGGACACAGGCTAATCCTTGGACTGCTTCAGTTTTAAAGAAGGGAAGGCAAGCAGCAGAGGTCAAGATTGTAGCATTGTTTTGTTGCTGTTTATTCAACAACCACTTTATAATCAAAACTATTAAGTGAAATTTCAAAACATTGACAATATATTGGAAAAAAGTGTTAAAGACTTAGTTTTCTTTCTGTGTGTTTCAGCTAAGATGATGACTAATATAGTTATGATTATGAAAATGAGAATGAAAACAGATGTTTGCTAGGGCCTACAGAGTGAGCAATATAGCACTGGTTTGAGTTGCCCCTAGCCCCACTGGACAGTTGAGAGATACAGAGGACCCATTCCTTACCTACACAGAATCTACACTGCTGTCTTAGTTGCCATTTTTAGACAGTGTCCAATCATCCAGACCTTCTCTTCTTCCATCCAATGTCTAGTCACAGTGCAATCTCCTACACAGTGATTGGAAGCTAGGGGTGCTGGAGGAAATAGTAGGGAGAGGAACAGACAGACGAGCCTATATTTTGGGTTTGATATTATTCACCTGTGACAAGAAAGTGTGAGTCTGTACATATGTAGTTGAGTTTTAGGAACATTCTTCTTATTCTGATTATTAAAGATCTTCATCATTTCCCCCCATCCCCACAGGGAAATAATAAGTTATGAGTTAAATATGCCTGTTTGTGTTCCGGAACAAAAAAAAGAAAGAACACCTTCTAAAACATGGTGTGAGCCCCTGGGTCTGCCCTGACAGGAAAGAGAGTTAAGTATCCAGTTCTAAATTCAACGTTTAAAAGTCCCGAGTTTCCTCTTCTCAAGGCCCTGTGAAATAAAAAGCAAGTCGAATACATCAGTTAACTAATAACACAGAGCAAACATTCCAAAATGGAGGAGCAGAGAACAAGAAACGACTAGACCAAAGCAAGATCAAAATCTACCAGTGCAAACACCCAACCCTGCAGTTCTATACCCAGTGTCTGGGGCTCATGGTGACGTCGTCTGGACTCTGGCTGCAGCACGTGACATGTCAAGATTTACTCTGTATCTGCAGCTTTCCTCCACAGATGTTCTATTCTTGGCAACGCACTGGGGCCTTCACTAAAATGTGGGATGTGCCTTCTCAATTTCATTCTCCGTTTCCTTAGGACCTCCCTACAGGCACTCCAAGCCCTGCTACACACGTCTTGGTCTTATTAACTTTTTCTGGAACTTTGGTGCGGGCCCCTCATGGCATCATAATTCTACACTCTGCATGCCTGCAAGACCAGCATCGTGTATCTGGGCCCGTGTTTGTAACAGCTGCAGATGGCCCCAAAACACCTGAACCTGAAAACATTCCCCTATTTTAGTAAGCTCAAGCTTTTAAGATAGTGTGACACGTTCAGAGCAGTACTTTCCCTTAGTATACTTTAAAATCAAATCAAGGTTGAAAATCAAAATCAACCATCACGTGTGTCCAAGAGCATCCTCCTCCACCACAGGAGGCTCCTTCACTCCACCCCCCCCCCCCATAAGTGCCTTCCTATTTCTTATCCTGGCTGCCCCATCCATGAACCCTGCCAAGCCACTCCCTGCCACATCTTTCTTCTGAGGACCAGAGTCCCAACGCTACCACTTAATATAGAAAGTGAAAGGAACCCTCAGCTGGTACCTCCCACGGTCCAGACAGAAGCCTAGAGTCCTCAGACTAGCTTTGACCCACTGAGTCTAGTCCTTGCCGGGAACTCTCCTTTCTATGGTACTTCTTGACCAGTGGCCATGGCGTCCTGGGGCCCACAGATTGTCACATCACAACTCACTGCGATCAGTGGATTCCAGGCTCCACCGCCTATGGGAGTACCTATGAAGCCCTGTGTTTTGACTGGGACAGGGGGAGCTAGGTTAGGTCTCCCCATCCGCTCACTGCAGGAAGAGCCAGCCAGCCTGTGGTCTGAATGAGGCATCTGCAAGCTGTAACCTTAGGAGCACCTGAGGCTGAATGGGCATTTCCCAGCACCTTGCTGCTTTGCCTGCCCAAAGAGATTATCTTTCTTATTCTTTGCACTCCTTTTCCTTCTTTTCTTCAACAGGAAACCCACTCTTACTAGAAAGCAGGACAGCAGGAGAACCACCCGCCAGTTGGCGAAGGCAACCCATGTCTGAGCCTTGACGGCAAGCAGAGTTTTCCCGTCTCTACTGCCTCAGTCTAAATGCTGGGATAGTGGGTCTGGATCACCGAGGAGCCTGGGACTGGGGCCTTTGTGGGGAAAGCGTCACTTCCATCATTGTCCCTGACACCAGTGTGCAGACATGCCATGTCAGGCACTGCCAGGAAAGCTCCACCATCGTCCCCCTGGAGCGTCAGTGTGTACACACATCAGGCTGGGAGCTGCCAAGGAAAGTGCCGTCATGGTCCCTGAGTAGCAGTGTGCAGACATGCCATTACTCCTTCAGGTGAGCTCCACCTGGATCCTAACTATGGAGAAATGGGGGGGGAAATAAGGGAGAAAAATCTTCCCCTGAGAGCATATGAAGCCGAACCACTTGCTGAGCCATGCACAAATGGTAGGGCTGTAAACCGTGCAGCGTCTTTGGCATCCTAGATGCTTGGTGCAGAGGTTTCCTTGGATGGAAACAGGATGAAAGTATCCCCTGGGATACCTTGGGTGGCCTTATTTCTGAGAGAATAATACAGCCGTCTTTTGAGGGTTCTGCCATTCTCCCATCCACAGGCACATTAGTTTGCAAACTCTCCCAAGGACCTACAGAGTGAAGGACCTCACCTGGAAGTCACTGTCATCAGCCAGACACTCTGTGGTCATGCCTAGTGAGTATCTGAGGATGCTATTGATGAAAACTGGGGATAGGTTGCCTGGCAACTTTCAGGTGTCCTTGATTCTGGGAGCCAATAGAGGACAGGGAATATGGAATAGCTCCTGGCTCCCTATGGGGTTAGGTCCTTGAGTCAGAATACTTACCATCCTCGGAGCCCTTCAGCTGCTTTCAAGCTGGGTCCCAGGCTGACTCTAGGCCTGTAGTAGGGGACAACCTTAGGTGGAACAGGGGTGGGAGTGGGGGGGGGCAATATTCTACAGAACATGGAACTAATGGTGTTCACAAATGCCCCACCTCTTGCACCTCCGCCGAGTATCGACTGGCCACCAACAGTAAAACTCATCCTTCAGTCACTCAGCAAAGCTGCTCTGATAGAGAGGGCCAGCAGCTCCATGTAGGGATGACTGGAGTGGCTGGATTGGCTCTAAGCAGTAGTTATGTCTAAGACCATTATCACTTCTAATGGGAAAAACGTCCCACTCCAACAGCTGCTAATGTTGGCTCGGCCCTGCCCCAGACTTTCATTCAGGTCATCTGTGTTTTCCCATGTCATGGACTATTAACTCTTGAAGCCCTATGCCTCTTGCAGGGTGAGTGCCCCTGGGGGAACTGTAGAGTTATATAGGTCAGAAAACAAGGACTTTTTCAGCCTCATTCAGACCAGTGCCTGGGCACACTTAATGGCCATACCTCAGACCAAGGAGAGGAGAAAGACACACAGGGTGACCAGTGCTAACTGCTGCACTGCTCCTAACACACACACACACACACACACACACACACACACACACACACACACACAGTCTGAATGGCATACTCATGGCAGGGAGCTGCAGTTTGGAGGTATGAATGAATAGGCCATGTTCACAATCAAGTCATGGTCCCTGTGTGGATATTGGATGCTTCGCTACGGCAGAGTCCCCAGGATTCTGATCCTTCCAGTTACCCACATGATACTGGAACAGACCACGTCTCCATCTGAGCATCCATTGCTAGCCAGGCTGTGCTTCTGCAAGCCAGTGTCTGCTTTTTTCCTTGTACTGTGTTGGGGGAAACTGCAGCTCAGTGTCCCCAGATCTGTACCTGTGATGTCTCAGGAGCTCACCCCATCTAACAGGTGACGAAGAGTTACACTGGAGTAACCATGCTTCCGGTGGTGTGTGTTGAAGTAACTCTATGCTGAGGCAGGACCACACTGACTCTAGAAGGTCATGACTGAGTCGTGATATACAAGGCACTCTTTGGTGCTGCCTTGGGAAGGCACACTGGAGAGATCCAGTCAGAGTCGGTGTGAAGAGCAATGCTGTAAGTCCTATTCTTGCAGAGAACAGCTATGACCAGGCACGTCTCAAACCCTTCAAAGACAACTATGGTCAACCATCACCCTATGGTCATCATGCTGTGAGTGTCTTATGGTTAGGACTGGTGGAAATCATTCAAATGAACATCTTCATGTCAGTGCTAAGGAGACATCAGCCCAACAGAAATGGAAGGACCTGTGCAGACATCAGCACAGAAAGTTACGCGTCATCTTGAACCAAAGACTGAGTCAACTCTTAGGCATAAATCTTCAGTGAGGCAGCCGGGCTCCGACCGGCCCCATTTTCCTTAGGTTCTACAGCCAACCCTATCTCTCTTCCTAACCATATCCCTCTTAGTCTCTCCCACTATCCCTGTCATTCTGCCCACCCCTGTCCTTTCTCTCTGTCCTTCTGCCATCCCCATCCCCTATCTATGCCAGCCCTTCCCCCATTGTATCCTTCCTACATCTATCCTTGCCTCCTCTTCTGAATTGTTCTCACAACTTGTTTCTTGTTCTCGCTCTTTGGATGACACAAAGCCCTTCTAGCCCCATGCTTTGCTTCCCACATAAGTCCCTTTGCCCAGAGGGTGGGAGGGGGTCCCTGGGCCTGTGTCTGCTGCCTCACAGGGTGTGATCAAGGCGTCACGGATGTACAATATCATGAGTGAATGTGGACTCTAATGGCTCACCCGGCTCAGTGGACTTATGTGAGGACTTTCACATAAGGTGACATTAATGTCACTGTGCACATGTTTTCATAGACTTCACCTGCTTTCTCTTGGGTAAATACTTCAGAGTGGACCCTCTGGATCCTGTGGTTGCTGCCTGTTTTGTTTGCTTATGGCTCAGAAAGACACTTTCCAATGTGATTGTGTCATTTCTCATCTCAGTAACAGGCAGGGAGAATTCCGGATCCCCCTGCACACTCACAAACACTCACTGTGGCTGGAGTCTATGTCTTAGATGTTTATTTCTGGAATCAATTCTATCAACTCATGTGTCTGTCAGAAGAAGGTCAGACCATAAATCTTGATTGTGGGAAGTTCTTGGTGGGTTTTTAAATCGGCTGTGAGCCTTCCAGCTTTGCTCCTTTTGAGAGTTGAGTGATCCAGGTCACTTTCTATATGAATTATACCATCAGTTTCCCATCTCTCAAGACTTGAGTATTTTCTTTTAATTGGGAATAAGAGTTGGCTATTATCAAATGTTATTTCCACACACATTGGCACAAATGTAGTTTTTCTTTCATTTTTTGTTTACATTGATTCATTATTAATCTGGTCATGTTTATCACTGTCAAGGGGATTTAGGAAGCTACTAAGCATTGTAACTCTGCTTATGGCATATTGGTGGTTTAGTCAGTCCCTCACCTGGTCCCAGCATCCAACTGCTCTGATTTAGAGACTCTATCTGGAAGTATTTCTCTCTTGCCAATTTCTAGGGAGACTTTGTGTACAAGTTGTGTTATTTTATTAACTGTTTAGATGAATTCTCCAATGAAGCCATGTGTGCTGGGAGGTTTCTTGTGGAGAGATAGCTCAGGAGGTAAATCTACTTGTTATCAAGGCTGAAGATCTGAATTCAGCCCCTGGGTTCCACATACACATAGGCACACACAGACATGCACACACAAAACAAATACAGTATTTAAATTTTTTATTTATTATGTGGCTCTCCCCCCTTTCTCTCTCTCTCTCTCTCTCTCTCTCTCTCTCTCTCTCTCTCTCTGTGTGTGTGTGTGTGTGTGTGTGTGTGTGTGTGTAAAATGCTTCATTTATTTGGGGTGGAGGGGCTGTCGCAGTGGCTTACAACCCAAGTATGAAGGCCTGAGTTCAGGCCCCAGCATCTGCCAAAAACCAGGCATACTTGTCTGCAGCTAGACCCCAGTATTAGGGGATGTCAGAAACAGAAATGCTAGAGCTTAGTGACTCACAAGCTTAGCTAAAAACTGAGAAGCTTAGGCTCAGTGAGAGACCCCGTCCTCAAGGAAGAAAAAAGAGAGATACCAAATGACATTCTCACATGCACATATATGTACATACATGTACACACATGCTGGTCATCTTGGTTTTTTTTTTAAGTGAGTTTTAGTTCTAATTGCCTTTGAGGATTTGCTAATTTCAACCAAATTGTTGAATTTATGGAAATGACAAACTAACTGGTATCTTTGTCCAAAGTAAAAGGTTTTGTTTTGAAGTCCTAAGTGGGTTGGGCACTCTCACGCCAATCATAAATGAAGACAATACCCTGGAGACCTAACTACAGACCAATCTTATGGGGCCATTTTCTCAGTCAAGATTCCCTCTTCCCAGCAGGTTTGTGTCAAGTTTATAAAACACCAACTAGCATAGGTACCTACCTTTGCATCCTGAATGAAGAGACATTGGCCAAGGTGAGTCCAGAACTTCCCCTAGGTACCAGCTAGGGAGAAGATTTAGGATGGGCACCATCATTCTTGATCTCTCTGCAAGTGCTGCCTGAACCATGGCCTCTGACCACATTCTCCTAGGGGAGCTGTATACTCTACTGAGCCTGAGCCCTGTATTATCAGCTTTTATATATTTGGGGCAGTAATACGCTTGCTGCACTGGGCTGCTATTTGGGAGCGTGGATGCCAGGACCTGTACCAAGAAAGCAGCAATGGATGCTAGAGCCCCCTGAGATGATAAATTCCATCACCAGTTCGGCCTCTTTGGCAGCCATGAGGTTAGCACAGTCTGCAAGGCGGGCCCTTTGAAAGCAGACAGGAGCCCTACTGTGAACACACAGGCCCCGCCCCTGTGGCCTGCGTCTGGCCTGGCAGGCAAGAGCTGGGTAGAGAGCTCAGGCTACGCCTCTCCTCTAGCCTGTGAGGGCCCTGCTGGTTCTGACTGACTCACAGCTATCTTAATGAAGTCCCTGTGAGAGACAGTGGGGCAGCCTCGCTGCGCAGATGGCTCTTTGTCCCCATTGACACCTGCCATCTGCTTGTTTGTCTAAATGACGCTGCTGGGGCAGGGGCTCCCAATCTGCTGCCCGGGCCCCCGCCCACCTCTATGACCTCCTGACCCTGGGCCAGACAGGTCCACAGAGTTGCTCTTGCGGTGAAGGGGAGCCTGGCCTGCCCATGCTCCCAGCCTCTGCCTGGCGGATGCTCCAGTGGTAGGAGCAGGGGGGGGGGGGAGGGGGTCGGGGGGGAGGAGCAGGGGGAGGGAGGGAGGATCAGAGTAGAGAAGGACAAAGACAAGGAGGGGCAGAAGACAAAGAGGGAGGGGGGAGAGAATGGAAGGATGAGAGGAAGGAAACGAAGGGGGAGAAGGAGTTAGAGGGAAGAGCTAGGGCTGAAGGAGGGCACAGCAGCTACCCCAGGCCCCTGGTTCCCCTGCTCCAGGCCAGGCTGGAAGCTCGAGTTTCAAAGCTGGGCCCTCACACCTGTTCACAAAGAGAATGTCACATAAAAGAGAGGCAAGGCAGGATGACCCGCCTCTGGACCAGACAACAGCCGCCACACAAGCTCATAGGCTCCTCTTGCCTCAAGTCAGCTAAATACAGAGAGAAAAGTTCATTTTTTTTTTTCTTCTTTTTTCAAATTGTAGGGATGAAAGCAGACAAACACTATACCAGTTAGAACATTTCTAAAAGCCGTGTGGCAATGGCAGGCAGGCAGGCTCACCCTGAGCTTCCTAGTTCTCCTAGTTGATCTTTAAAGGGGCCAGTGGTGTGGCCTGGCGTTATTTCCAACTCCCAAACAAGGAGGAGGTAATGTGGCAAGCCCTAACCCTCCAGTGCCTGCCTGCAAAGTTACGGTTTCTTGGGGCTAATTAAATGGTTGCTGATAGCCTCAAAAAAGCTACCTTCTGCCAGAACTTGGTGGGGAACCAGTGAACTGTGGGACATTTCTATCATAAAAAGAAACACTCAATGCCAACTCCTTGTCTTCTCTGGTGACCTTTTGTGTGATATGGAAAGCCTAGCCTCAGAGTTGATCTTTAGAGGCCTCTACTCAAGAACTGAGTAGTGCTTTGTCATACATAGGCTCTGAGCGGAGGTAACCCCTTAAATGTGTCAGAGAAAGGGCATTGTCACCAGAGTCATTAAAATCACCCTCTTCTGGGCACCTGGCTCTGATGCTGTCTTCCCCCTGAGCAGAAACTGAAATCCAGAACCTGTGCGGAAAGGGGCTACCAATATGAATGCTTCCAATTATCGCCAAGGAGATTGGAAGAACAGTAGGAGATCACATGTGCAGGCTTGCTCCTGAGAGGCTATTCACCGTGGTACAACATGGTTTGAAGACTGTAGACAGGATAATAGTGTCTCGATCCTCCTGATGACCCTGTGGGATGGCGATATCACCTCCCCTGGGTTTGTCCCATGGGAAAATAACTGGCACATACCACAGGCCCAGACCATATCCCCAGCTAGGGCTCGCCACTCCATCCTGAAGCTAGTCCCCAGAGATGTGAGCAGCCTTTCTTTCCTCTGACGTTGTCCCTGAAATGTTCCTACCCTCTTCTATTCAGCCACTAGTCTAACAGTTTGGTTAGTAGTCAAACTCTGTGCTTCCTGTCACTTGTATGAAACTGTACTATAAAGTTCAGACATCTAAGCCACACGCATTGAGGACAGGAAACCCACCCCGAGGGAGCCATTGTTCCCTGCTTACTGTGGGTCCACCCACCCCACCCCACCCCACCACCACATTGGCCTTCTACATAGGCACAAGAGCTTCACTGTAAGTCAGAACCATGAGCCTGATGGAAACTTTCAGGTGGGACATTTGGTAGAGCTCATTGATTCCACAAGCGTTCTTGTTTTGAGTTTTAAGAAGGAAGTAGATGCTCGGGACACAGCATCAGGTGAGGGGTTGTCTGCCTGGATGTTCAGGGATAGGAACAGTTTGACCCTGTCTGGGTTATATGCTGGCTCAAGAGGCAGTCTCCTCCCAGAGAACAGATTGAAGTTGAAATGGGGTGAGAACTGCACAGCACAGCTTATTAAAGAGTCCACTATATAAAAACTGCACCATGGGCAGTGTGATGTAATGGGGTCTACAGGCAGAAATGACCATGACAGGAAAGACTCCCCAGGAGGACACTGAGTAGTCACGGAAGGTTCTGGCTCACTCAGTCCATTGGTGTGGGTTTATTTTTTCTTTTTTAGAGTGTTATTGTGCATATTTATTTGATATGTGTGAGTATGTGTGTGCACCAGTCACAAAGGGCACTGGATCCCCTATAACTGGAGTTACAGATTGTTGGGAACCACCATGTGGGTGCTGAGAACCAAGCCTGGGTCCTCCGCAAGAGCAACGGGGCGCTCTTCGCCTCTACGCCATCTCTCCCCAGCCCGGACTTCTGTCTTCCACACCTGCATTCTGTCTCTAGAATCACAAGTAATCAGAAGAAAGCAGCTGCCCCTGATTTCCAGGTCTCCGTCTAGCATCAGGGAGAAGCTAAATTGGAAATTGAAAAAAACTAATCGCAGACAGCTAGGCTAACCCATCAAACCACCCAAGGCTGAAGAGGCTGGGTCCCCAGTGTCTCCCCACTTGACAGATGGGAAATGGAGGCAGATCAAGTCACATAGCTGACCACAAGGAGTAGAACTCTCCTCCCATACACCTGTTTTGGTTTACAGGTGACTCAGCCTCAGTCACAGGTAGGTAGGAAGGAAGACTATGTGGGATTGTGGTGAAAAAGAGACTATTCTTTTATGATCATCCCATGGATCCCTCAACAGTTTCTCAGATTTGGTACCTTGGGGATAAGAGGGCCTGGATATAAAGACATCCCTGATGTCCCTTGTGTCTTCTCAGAAAGAAGATGGCTGCAACTTATCTTTGAGGCTGACAGTGAGTAATTCAGAATTCTCAGTGTTCAGAAGTCCCCAGATTTACATGTTTATGCATGCACTGTGCCATACTTTCAGCCAATCATATGTCTTAAAATAGCTAGCTTACTACAGTAAGAGTTCTTTCTGATATTTCCTGAAGTCCTGGGAAAGGCCCTTGTACTGATTAACAGCACTGCCACAGTTGGTGACAAAGTCTTTAGGGGCTGAAACTACCAGACATCGGTCCACTTCATTGACTCGATGGTCGGTCAGTGGAGGGCTGATTTCACATGCATTTGGGGATGGTCACTGTTCTAAGGGCAAAGTGTGACGTAGCTGGACTTCCCTGGATCTTAGCTGGCCTTAGGAAAGCTAGGCATGTCTTTGTGTGCTCTCCCAAGCACTCTGTGGCTCAAATCACAGAATGCCATGTTTAGCTGCCACTGGAACATGGGCTATTTAGGGATGGCTGGATCCCATTGACTTGCTCCTAGACTCTAGGACAGACTTCTGCTGAGATTGTGACATACAGAGCACTCGGAGAGTAGGAAGCATTCTGCAAGAAACTCTTGGAAATCTGACACCTCTCAGCTACAAGCTTGATTGCTCCTTGTTGCTCCTCAATGCTATCCCATCCAGCAGGTTCCAATCCCCTGAGGTGCATGAGGACCCTGGTTCTGTCTTCAGCTTCTCTGGAGTCTATATTCCCAACTTCCTTTTTTGACTGTTTCCTTTTAGCAGACTTGTCTTTGTCCTTCTGTCTGTCCCCCAACTACAGTGCAATTTTCCCAGGACTTGGGATAAGCCACAGTCAACGCAGCCGGTAATTATGTACTGAACAACATAATTAAGTAATGACCAACAGTTCTTCTTGCCTCTTTAATAAAACCATTTTTTTAAATACAAGAATAAAAGGCATTTGGATGAACATGTTTCTTGAATTTTCCATTCCTGGTCTCTAGCGAGATCATTGTGTGAGGTTAAATGACCTACTTTCCTGCTCAGGCCTGAGGCTTCAAGAGGCTGCAGTGGTGCTTAGCCAGGGAGGCATCTTCCCATTCCTGAAAATAGAACACTACTTCAACAAACTGTTTAAGAAATTGTTGGTGACTGGGACAGTGTCATTAATCTCATTTGCATTTTTCAATCAATTGTTTCTAATTTTCTTTATGATGAACTTTTATGAAAGACTAGAAGAATGGTTCTGCTACACACGCATGTGTGCACGCATGCGCGCGTGCGCACGCACACACACACACACACACAAAAAGACAAAAACCACAGAGTATGGCCTTGTTCCATTGGAGATTGTACCAAGGTAGTGGTTACTTCTGGAGGCAAGAGACCAGCCAGTTAGAGGGGATGGGAAGGGGCAAGGTAAAACCCAATGCAGAGAACTTCCGAGGGGTTCTGGGGAGAGGGAGGATGTGGGGGTGGGGTGTTCATGAGACAGAAATGAAAAATAAAATGACCCATGAAAGAAGCCGTCGAATGAAGGGAGCCATGAGAAGTAGGGAGACCGGGTTGGAAATTTTTGAGGAAAGGGATTAAGTGTGAGGCAGCCAAGGGAGACAGGCGAGGAGCTGCTGTGTGGGACACAGATGGGAGTCTTCGTGGGGCTTCATAGTACGGCGGGTTGGCGTGGCCTGGAGTGATGGCAAGACACAGCTGAGCTTCCAGAGGCAAAGGGCTCAGTGGTGGTGAGGAAATGATGACTGTAGGTGTGGCTCATGAGCATCAGGGGGGAGGATAGTGTGAGAAAAGATGAGCTGTGTGTGGGGGGGGGGGTGGCCTCCTGAGGGGAACTCTAGGCTGAATGTTCAAGCCAAGGAGAACAGAAATGAAGGGACCCTGGCCCAGACATCACCGTAGGAAGCACCTATAAACGGGAGATTACAGAAAAGGTATGGTGTCTCCCCTAAACCCATACTCAAGCCACCACCTGAGGACCTTTAATCCCCGAATCCCAGTGCCTTGTGCCATGGCTTCGGGTCCTGGCAGGTGCCGTCTGCATGAGGCCAGGTTAAAGGAGCCTCACGTCAGGAGCTATACAGCCAAGGTGGAGACGAGACTTCATTCCACGCTCAGGCAAAAAGCCCGAGATAACTATGAGAGGTCTGAGGGTCCAAAAGCATCGAAGACAAATGGCTCACAAGCTTCACTCTCTCTTTTGTTTCTGGCCAAGTCCTCATATGGGCCACTGGCAGACGGAAGGTACTTGGTCTTTGTTGTGGTCACACAAGGAAAAGTATACCAGGACAGGAGTCACGCTCACGGTGCCTCTGCTTGAACCACCGTGGGAGACACATCAACCCTGTTCACTGAGTGACCTGGAACCCTTACACCCTCAATGATGGGAGTGATGGCTGTCGTCAGGGGCTGCAAACGGGGTGGATCTTTTCCTGCGCGTCTCTGGGGAACTGATGTCCACTCCTCCGACGTATGTTTATTCTTCCCACAAGATCATGGCTGTAACAGAGGAGCCTTGAATGTTTCCACAGGAGATGCCCTTGGACAAGTCCCTGGACTAGACTCTCTTTTGGATTACCCAGAAAGGCATCTCAACACGCAGGCATGGTTGAAAAATACGTTGGTATCTGGATACCAGAAATGTCCATGTCACGGCGTGCTTCACTCAGTTAACATTTCCTTTCCTAGGTCCTGTCTTCAGGAGCATTTCAAAACTGTGGAAAGCAACTATAAAACTGACTTTTATTTTTCTCTTCCTAAGAAAGAAAGAAAGAAAGAAAGAAAGATAGATAGATAGATAGATAGATAGATAGATAGATAGATACATAGATACATAGAAAGCAGTGTTAATGTATATTTAAAAACAACTAAAAGCATCTGTCACTTAAGTGACCCTAAATAATCACGTAGGACTCAATGGACAACACCATTTAAAATGTCCCCTGGAGTCAACAACCTGCAGAATCTGAGGCATCACCCTCCTTGGCATCTGGTCACCGGGTCCCATGGTCTTTGTTCTTTGACATAACTTTCAGCATCGCTTTCAGCATCACATCTTAGTTTGGTTTCTGTTGCTGTGACAAATACCATAACCAAAAGCAACTATTGAAGGAAAGGACTTACTTCGCCTCACAAGATTACAGTCTGTTACTGACAGAAGCCAGGGCAGGAACTCAAGGCAAGAACCTGGAGGCAGGAACTGAAGCAGAGACCATTGCGGAACACAGTTTACTGGTTTGTTCCTCCTCGTGGCTTGCTCAGTCTGCTTTCTTACAGTACCCATGCTCACCTGCCTGGGAGTGGCATGCCCACTGTGGTCTGGGTGTTCCCACATCAATTATTAGTCAATAAGATGGCCAACAGTCTTGCCTATAGACCAGTCTTATGAAGGCCTTTTTCAATTGAGATTTCCTCATTTGAAGTGACACTAGCCTGGGTTAAGTTGTCATAAAACTAAGAGTCATAACTGGGCAGGTCATCTTCCCCATAACGTGTTAACTCTCACGTTCTAATTTTCTTTCTGTTGCTATAATTAAACACATGAGCAAAAGAAACTTAAGGAGGAAAGGGTTTATTTCAGCTTACACTTCCAGGTAACAGTTCATCCCTGAGGGAAGTCAGGACAGAAACTCAAACAGGATCAGAGACAGGCTCCAAGGAGAAAGGCATTTTCAAACCAGTCTGTCTCTACAGTGATGCCTGAGTGTGACCGAATGCTGTCTGTGCGAACCGGGATGAGAAGCCAGACTTGGATGGTGGCCTGCAAGATGGCTTTCTTCAGGGAAGCCCCTGCTGCCTGTGTATCTCTGCAGAAACTTCCTTCTCTCAGAGCCCCCAACATTCCATGCCCTCACACCCACGCCTGGAACTGCTTGCTTCCAAACAGGGCTGACGAAGGCATGTAATTATGGGGCTTTTATACACCCCAAGGCAGATTCCTCAAATTAAACTGTTTGTTTTCTTCTTTATCCCCTACACCATGGCTCCTTTTCGGCTAATTATTCCAGCCAACTGGAACTGGCGATGCTCTTGAGATGACTCTATCGCTTCAGCATAGCATCATTATTCTTGAAGCTCGAAAACACCCAGCTGTTTTCATGGCCTTGCAGGACACAGCGATCCCCCTGAAGCTGTGAATCTGCTTTCTGCAGAGACGGCCCTGGTGCTTTTGTCTTATTATCACAGTTAGGGACAGCAAAGTTAGGAGGACCTCGGAGGAGCAGGGCCACAGTGAGGAGAGCTTCTGGGAGTGGCAGCCATGCCCTTAGTCACAGATCAGTAGCCTCCTTCAAGCAGGGACAGTGATGTCAGCTCCCTCCCTTTCTTTCTGGGATCCTCGGGTGGAGGTCTGGTGGCATTCAGTAAGGACAATCAGTGCTCTTGAAAGGGACCCTGTCATCACCGGGAGGAAAAGACTTTCTTTTTTTCTTTTTCTTTTTTCTTTTTTTTTTTTTTTTTTTTTGTATCATGTGACTTCAGCTTTTATGACTAAATGAATGCTTAAATCTTACAAATCTAATCATTACTATTTACTTCCTAAAAATAACTGTCTCCCTTAGTCCATATTTAGAACAGAAAATACTGGCCTCTCCAGAGTCTCTGGAGGGCTCCTACAAGGGCCGCCCAGCAGAACGGCTTTCATTACCCCTCCTTGGCTATGCCTGTTTGCTCATATGTCCTGGGCGTGGAGACCAAAGGCAACTCTGTACCCACATGTCACTGAAGCCATGGTGGCTGCTCCTGTGAGTTAATACCAGATAACTGGCTTCCAGGGGCCATTGCACCTTTGTGGACTCAACTTCCCCATATGCCACAAAAGGTTCCCATGTCCCTGTTGTACTTGATCTCCCTGTCCTGGGGTGGGATCCTTACCATGCTAGGCTCTGGGCACAGAAAACTGGAAGTCCCAGGGCATGATGGGAGAGGCAGAGCCTCTACACACTCAGTATGTGAAACCGAGCCATGAGGAGAGGCTCCACAAAGCTCAGGAAGACAGATGTCACCTTCCCCTACTCTGCCGCATCCATGGGAAAATGCTTGTTTGCATCGCATTGCGGCTGTTAAGTTTTTGAGATATTTTTGCTTTTCACAAGACTCGAGATTGAATCCATGGTTCTACCACTGAGCTACATGTCCAAACTCTGTTCATTCCCAGATAGGGTCTCACTATGCAGACCAGTTTGGCTTTCAACTCAAGGTTTGGTCTCTGGAGTAGCTGGAATGATAAGCTTGTGCCCTGAAGTGGCTTTTAATTTTTAGTTCAGTACTGTGTTGAATTAACGGATATTCTGGTGGGAACGTACGCTTGTACACCAAGAAGTCTCCCTTCATAATGCCTTTCCATGGAATATTTTTCATCAAAACTCTTCTAATAATCTTCCATGGAGTTCTATATTGCAGACTTTCTATTATGTGAGTCCCTTAGTGGCTTCAGAATCTTTGCTGCTATAGCGAATGCATCTTATTTTCATGAAACCTTCTAGTGGTCTCAGGGTTTTGTGCATTTATCATACATCTGGAAAGTTTTATAGATTCATTGAGCTCCTGATAATTCTAATTTGTTTGTTCAATCCCACGTTTTTCTAATTTTTTTTTCATTTAAATCATCATAGACCATGGAATTACATATCACTCTGCTTCCAGCTCTTAATTTTTTTTTTCCTCTGACAGCATGATGCATTTACACTGCTTTAAATTGCCATGGAGGATGGTCTAATACTGTTTCCAATCTTAGAAGGAGGTTTTCCTCCAAAGAATGGTTGCAGTGGCTTAGGCATTAATGTTTGCTAAGGTTAAGAAAAAAGAAAAAAGCCTGTGAAGCCTTTGAAAACATCTGTCAGGAGAATGGTTGAAGGGAGATGCCCTTCTCTTACTGGTTGATGAATAAAACACTGATTGGCTGGTTGGCCAGGCAGGAAGTATAGGCAGGGCTAGGAGATGAGGAGAATTCTGGGAAATGCAGGCAGAAGGAGTTGCCATGTAGAGCCAGGGAAGAAATGACACACTAGGAGTTCTCCAGTAAGCCAAGACCATGTGGAAATACTTAGATTAATAGGAATGGGTTAATCATTAAGACAGAGCTAGCTAATAAGTAGCCTAAGCCACCAGCCAACAGTTTTGTAACTAATATAGTATCCATGTGTTCATTTGGGAGTGAAGGGACCAGACAGGCCAGAAAACTCATGCTTACAAGTGTTAACTTTTCTCTAAGTCCTCTAACACTGTATTGACGCTGAACCATCCTTGCCCTCCCAAAGCAAGCCCTGTGGGTCATATTATTTGGTGCTGGATTCAGTAGGACGGCGCTTTATTTAGCAAAATTTTCATGTGTGTTCACAAGAGACATGAACCTATAATATTCCTTTTGCATTTTTTGTCTTTATCGGTTTTGGAACCAAGACTATTACCTTGATAACTAAGGCAGACATTTTATTTACATGTTTATTTATTTTACTATTTTCCAAAACAACTTAGAATTAACTCTGAGTTTGGGTTTTGTGAGAACAATAAGGCTTAATCCCCATTGCAACTTCTTGAAAAGTTTGTCAATCTTGGCATGGCGTGCTTGGTTTTGGGGGGTGGGGGTGTTTGGGGGTGGCTTTCTCGTTTTTTCCATTAAGTGTGTCCATTTAGTCCACATTTGCAAACCCGTTAGTGTAGTTGTTCATAATGGTCTTTGATTAATTTTCTTATTTCTATTGTAACTAATTGAAGCTAAATCACTATTATAACTGTAACTAAAGTTATTCTGCCTTCTCCTTTTTATGTTTTGACTCTACATTGTTTACTAGTGTTTTGTTCCTTGTCAGTCTTGCCAGATGCCTTACAAAGTAGCAAGCCTTGATTTTTGTGGATGGTTTCCATTGTTTTATAGGCTTTGTTTTTTGTTTTTTGCTTTTTGGTTTTTTTTTTTTTTTTTCTTTTTGCTCTGTTCTCTATTTAATTGATGATCTCTCTTGTATCTTTCTTGTTCTTTGGATTTGTTCCATTGGGTTTTTGTTTTCTGTTTTTGTTTTGTTTTTTTTCACCTGAAAGCTTAATTTATGTTTTCTGTCATTCTTATTTTCAGATATATATATATATATATATATATATATATATATTTCCAAGCACAGCTTAGCTGTATTCTACTGGAAACCAAAACACACACACACACACACACACACACACACACACATGTATATACATTTATGTATGTGCTTTTGTCTTATCCACCGGTGTTGTGGTGGCATGCAGCCCCTCTTCAACCTTCAACCTTCACAGGTATTTTTCTTGCTATTTCTTCCATTTATTACCACCGCTTTCCTAACTATTTGCTTTACTGATAGTGATTCCTTTTGATAATTTTTAGGACCTCATTCTGTTGCGACCCTCCTTCCCCAATGGAGGTATTCAGAAGCATCTTCCCCCTACCTTAAAGGCAGTGTTGTTTAAACCAAGAACCTGGCTGTCTCAGCAACTCCCACATTTCTTCTTTGTTTTGCTGTGATTTTTGTGGTGGGTTGTGCTTCTCTGGGTTCACACTGGCCTCCAAGCTCATGTTTCCTTGAGTATCCCATGGAGCAGTCTTGATCCTTGGAGAAGAACTATCTTCAGACTCACACCAAACCCCTAGGAAGGGAACTAAAGAATGGTGTGGGGGGGCAGTGGGAGGAGCTACTCTCCTAAGGCTGGAGTTTTGTCCCTCAGCCGCAGCTGCATCTTCTTAAACATTAGTCAAATATGTATCATATTTGTGGTTAACTCTTTAATGCTTTCCTTATAGATTGTCTCATTGATGGTGATGGCATTACTTTTTTGTTGCATTTAGGAACATGCCATGCACATTGTGAAGCTTGTGCAGTAGAGAGGAGACCCAAGGCATCCTTCCCAGAGTCCCACTCACCCAGGAGTGGCATCAACACCTGCCTCAGGCTGACGCATGGAAGGGTGAGGTCAGAGCATTATTTTCCCTTTACGTTTTGTTTGTTGTGTTTTTGCTCTTTGGCAAAGAGAAGATAAATGGTTTGCTTGTGTATACATGCATTGTGAATTGTTTTGAGTAATTAAGGAAACACCTTTCATTATGGCTTAGATATAAAGTGCCTCCCACAAGTTTCAAGTGTAAGGTTTGGTCCCCAAAGCACTATTTGTCTGAGGTGGGGACTGGGTTAGGAAGGCTCCACCTGATAGGCTCATAAGCCACCCAATGGCAGGACTGAGAGACAATGTAAGGAGGGAGGACCTAAGTAGAGGAGGTGGGTAACTGGGGGCACACCTTTAGAGAATGTGTCTTGTCCCTGCTCTTCTCTACTTTTTCCTTCTTCTTTCTGGATGTCATGAAGTAAGCTGTTCCCTGACCTCAAGCTGGCCATAAAGCCAGCTGACCAAGGACTGGCTCAGATACCAAAATAAATCTTTAAAAAGAATATATATATATATATATATATATATATATATATATATGTATATATATGTGTGTGTGTGTGTGTGTATGTGTATGTGTATGTATATATGTGTATATGTGTATATGTGTATATGTATATATGTATATATGTATATATGTATATGTGTATATGTGTATATGTGTATATATATAATTTATTTAGTGTGTATGGTGTGTGTGTTTGTGAGAGAGAGAGAGAGAGAGAGAGAGACAGAGAGTCAGAGAGAGACTTGACTCCACATATGGTAACCAGAAAACAGCATACAGAACTTCAGAAGTTGGTTCTTTCTTTCTACCGTATGGGTCCCGGATTCCTCCTTTCGGTTTCCCTAAGGTATTTGCCATAGAGATAGAAACTGACTATCAAGAAAAAGAAAATGTCAGCACAGAAAAAATGTGACATAAACTGACAGCAACTCTTGCCCCTTATTACCCCACTTAGTCAGGAATTCTGTGTTCAGATGATAATCTGGCCATTTGGCTATGTGACCTTTCACTTTCCACATATGCAGACAATGTCACACACAGACACACACACACACACACACACACACACACACACAAGAGCCAAAACCTGACGCCCCCTTTATGGTAAGAGTATGTTAATGGATTTACTAGACTTCAGAGGATGAATGAAAGCCCTCTGTGATACTGATCCATGAGCATAGCAAGAACTTAACGTGACCCTGGAGAGAAACAGGAGTAGACAAAAAGTGGGTAATTATTTTAAACTGAGCAAAAAGAATCCACAATGCCAAGGAATCTACATTTCTTCACTTCATGCCTCGATCGTGGGTACTGGTTTTTTTTTTTTTTTTTTTAATAACTTTAGGTATGGCTTTTAATACATTATAATTCTTTAATGGCAATTTAATTTCTTGGAAAGTCTTTTTTCCAAAAGCATCGCTGGTGTTTTCAGCAGTGCGGCTATTAGCCCGAAGCTACTCTTCATTAGGTGGCGACTGTCCAAATTAAAGGTTCAGTGAGAAGAAAGAAAATGCAAGGCCACAAAGCTCCCTCGACAGTCATCCACAGGCAAAAGAAAGGCAGGCTCTCCCAGCGTCCAGCCTCAAAGTCTGGCAATCCATAGATGATGACTGTAGGGTATAGGGACATTTTGGAATGACCCTCTCAGTCCTAGACCCTGAAATCAGGGCAGGGAGATACAGTTTAGGGTTGTCTAGGGAGAACCAGTCAGACTTTGCAATCAGTGCCCAAGCTGTTATTTATCTCCCTGTCAGAATGTCTATCTACCAATGTCATGACATGTATTGGTCATGACCGTCAATTTGACTGACTTAAGAGATGCCTACTCTTGTAAAACATACCCCTAGGCTGTCTTTATAGACATTTCTGGAATGGACTGACTTCCTTTTTGATTGGAACAGGCAGGGGACAGTTGTGTTGCATGCCTTTACCAGGTCTCAGGTGTGTTCTTTTAGAGCAGCTTGGGTTTGAAGCAATATTTCCCAGAGTTGTGAGGATTTGGAGGTTGCTTTCCTCAAGTGTTCAGTACTATAGACTCCAATTCTGGGATGATTTCTGTAGTAATGAGAGCTGCCCTCTGTACCCACCTCTTTGCCTCTGACTCAACTCCATGATGCCTTTCTCTCTGTTCTAAGACATGTTGAACTCTGAGGTCATGGTTACCCAAAAGGGTTGAATTTGACTTCTGGTTAGTGTTGATCAAGGGAAACTACCATGAGCAGCAGTGAACTGAACATTCTCCAGCTCTTCTGATGTTCCCCAGCCTACGTTGGAAACAGGGCCTTTTTCTTCTTTTGCCTGGAAGAACCAATAGATACCAACAGAATCCCCTGAGTTTTCTCCACCTTATCTTCCTATGCATTACAAACCATGAGTTTAAAAGTTGCCCAAGGTCTCCTATAGCAAGTTGCAAGCCCAGACAGTAACTCAAGAAATTAATACTAGGAATACATAAAAAAAAAATATCAGTTTTCGGCGTCTCTCTAAGAACTAAGGCTCAGTTTTATACCCACTCCTCACTAGTTCATTAGAAATAGCGTTCAGACCGCCTAACAGATTCCTTTTTCTTAAGCTTCATTAAAAACGACAAAACAGACTTACTTCAACCACACATGACTGAGGCATTTTCCACAGAGCCACAACAGGACAAGTCCACCTGGATGCTGAAAGAAAGCACACACACAAGTCTCCTGGACGCTCCCCGAATCGCAATGGGCCTTTGTGTTGCATGCAGAATAATCTCGGGGCAGCATTCTTATGACACTACCAATTACCAACAAAAGGCAACTTCCAAGGGGAAGTGGTGAGGGGTCTGCCAGAGTGCAAGCATGTTGAAGTCTCCAGACGGGGCTGGAACACTAGGAGTCTCTAAAAGTAGGGAGATGGGGAGGTAGTGGCAGAGTGTTCCAACAGCCATCTCTGCTTGATCAAACAATGAACACACAGATGTGAAGACTGTAATCTAAATTGAATTTTGGCGGAAGACATCCACAGGTCAGCCATCACAGACTTTATGCGCTATTTTCTTCAAGAACAGACTTCTTTACTGCCCTGCCAATGCAAACTGTTGCCGCTAAGGGCCCTCTGCAGCTCCCGGGTCACCACTAATTAGAGAGTATGCAGACACTTGGCATTTACTTCATCAACTGTTTTATATGAACACCCCTCACCCACCCCCACCCCAGCAAAGGGCAGTTGTAATGACAGTTTCTTATCACCCGGGGCTAGAATTTCAAGCCAACCTCTACAGGAACCACATTTTCTGAGCCACAAGCAGGAGAGAATAGCACTATTGTACTGGCCCTGGAGAGGGTGGGGTTGACATAGGATCAGCCCCACTTTTAAAATCTGAAATCATATTAGAAAGGAAAACTGTCTCTATCGCATGAATTACAAAGGCACTGTGGGTCAAGCTAACTCAGGCAAATGTCTGCTCTCCCTGGTGTTTGGGAAACACCAACACTTTCCAGTGGTCAGTGACCTACATCCTGCTCTGCAGATGTTCACAGCTGCCTGAGCAACAAGCAGATACCTGACCTGCAGGGAGCCAGGGCAACAACCTTGCAATATGGAGAGCTGATTTGGAAGAATTGGCACTGCAGGATGGCCAGTTACTGGGTAGCCTCATCCCAAAGGTGGGACACAGGGTGTTGCTGCTAGCACATTTTGTGTGCCCGGCAGTCAGTTTTTAAATATTACCAGCAAACGACGCTTTTTTAAATGATTTCGTTGTATGGAATGCAACTTTGCAAGTATTTTTTTTCCACGTCAAGCACAAAGCCATATTTGGTTTGGCTTGTTTCCCCTCATCACACCTCTAGGCTTTTACTGGCGCAATGAGTCATATAGAAGAACCCTTGCAAAGTTCAAACCAGGGGGCCCTTTATTTTGGTGCACAATCTAAAGGGATATGGTCCATCATGGAGGGAGGCGGGATGGCAAGAGCCTGAGGCAGCAGGTGGCCATGTTGCATCCACACTCAAGAGAGGGGAGCTAGATGAATGATGGCATTTAATCCACTCTCGACTTCTTATTCAGTATCCCAGCCTGTAGGGCGATGAGCTAGAAGTCAAGATGGGTCTTTTGCCTCGATTCCCTTACAGACATGCCTCCTAGGTAATTTTAGATCCTGCTGAGTTGGCACTAAAGTTTAAACATCACATGCATAATTTTTAAAAGGCCTCTGTAGACTAGAAGTCTCTCCCCAAGATCATTTCTGTGTTCTGCCCTTCAGGATATCAACACTAATGGGTGGCAGCTGCAGACACTACCAGGCAGCACAGATTAAATATCTTCAGGTTTGTACTGGTGGATGAAGGGCATAGATATGACTCTTGGACAAAGCACAAGGTCCCAAGGTCTGTTGCTGAGCTACAATAGTTTGCGGATGAGAGACGTTGTTATCTGAACACAAAATATCCCCCTACAGGCTTGTGTGCTTGAATACCTATTTCCCAGGCCAGGGCACTGTTTTTGGAGGTGGTGAAACCTTTGAGATGAGACTTGTAAGGTGTACTAGCTCTAGGCCCCATAGCACAACTCTTGAAATGAGGTTACTCAGTTGTCAACCATCCTAACCTATTTCTAGACAAATTCTCAGCTTTCTGGTCCACCAAGATAGGAACAAACCATGCTGCAGGCTCCGGACTGTAACACCATGAGCTCCACCATGCCCCATGCCTCCTCTACCAGCATGAACTGGTACTTTTAAAACTGTAAGCCAAATAAGCCTTTCCTTTAAGATTCTTCCATCAGGGTTTTTTTTTTTTGGGGGGGGGTCACAGTAAGAGAAAAGTTACAAGACAGGAGAAGGCAAAGGACCGACCTCCAGAACACCCACCACCCACAGGGCCAAGTGCCTCCCCTGAATCCCTGAATTCAGAGTCAGCAGCACATCAAACAAGAGCCCCTAGAAAACCGAGATTAGATGCAGGAGTAGAGGCAGCTGTGGATACAAGTGGACATGGTGCAGATTCATATATAGATACCGGTGCAGGTTAAAGCAAGATGTCCACGTGTGCCCTTGACTGTCCTCATCCCAAGCTTTAGCCACCAGCCTGTGACCTCTTCCATGGTCTTTGCCGGTCCCCCATAGCAGCCAACTCCCTGTCCGTCCTCCCAGATCTGCCCTTTCTCCTTGTCACATGCTTCTCTGCAGCCTTGCTTCTCCTCAGCCCAGTGGGTTTTAGACGAGGCTGTCTGCATCACTCCAGGTGTATGCTGTGACCTCTTAACAAGGGCCTGGTAAAGCTAGCACCGGTGATCCTGAGACTACCTTGAGTTAGTCAGGAACCAAGTGTTCTCTAGCAGTCTGGGACTACTTTTCCAGGAGAAAAGAATGAAGTTGTGGTGAAGTCCGTGGTAGAGGCCCATGGTAACCTTAAGCCCCCTAGGTCATAACCCCGGCCACAATCCTCCCACTGCACACACAGTAAGGCAAAACCCTTACTGTCTTGCATTGCTGCAGTTGTAAATGCGATGGATCGTGTGAAGGGGCTGCTTCTCTAGCAAAGACCACTGCTACAAGCTCTACTTTGGCCCAGGGTTCTCCTTGGTCTGTAGGGTCTTGGGGCCTTGGGTACTGGTGAGGGAGATAAGGGGTAGGAAGGGAGTTGCTGGCATCCTGGGTGTCCACCTGGCAGTGTCCCTGGTCTCCAGCCAGTGGGGCATCCGAACACCCACGTGCTATTAAGCCCTGGCTGCGTGCCAGCCTGCCCTGCAGCTTCAGGGGCCTCTTCAAGAGGCCATGAACTGTAAGAACAGGAAACAACGGAGGAGAAAATCTTCTGTTTTGTAAACACATGCTTGGTTTCAAGCAGAATGAATTCAAACCGATGCCAGACCACAGTCTTTCCGAGGAGCACGGTGTACCACACCGTCCGTCCCTGCCCACCTCCAGGAGAGAGGACCAGACCTGAGTCTCTGAGGCAAAGCAACACCTAATGAAGTCCAAGCTACAGAACCATGGCTCTGAATTACAACCCTCTTCACAGAATGCCACCTGGACGGAAGCTCCAGTGCTATCCAGGGAGACTGCATGGTTAAGAGCAGTCAGTATGATTGTGATTAGGCACTACAGACACCCAAGATGTGGCGTTGTACACAGTACAGGATCCCTTTTAGCATCAGTCTAACTGTGTGAAGACATTCATAAATTTATGAGCTCAGCAGCCTCAAGAAATCTTCCTGCAACAACTCACTCCCAGAGAAGCAATGGTCATTTCACACTGTCCTCCAATTTGATTTGTGCAGACCTCGTGAAACTGAGGGTGTGTGGAAGAGGGGTGGCCAGAAGCTGGTCTGTCTCTCTCCTGTTCCCTGATCTGTTGCTTTCTTCTAGGAAACCCATCAGGAATGTCGGTGGTGTCCCTGTTCCCCCGAAAACCTAAGAAGATGAGCGACCACTCCTGTGTCTTGGAGGAAATGACAATTTTAAGGAAGGGCTACCTGGCCTGAGCTCAGTTCATAGGACTCAGGGAGCAGGGCCCACAATCCAGAGCAGATCTGCAGGGTGGAGAACAGGAAAAACAAAGCAGCAGGGGGATTTCCAGCTGGCCTCTTCACAACTGACAGTAAAGCATATGCACTTCAGCCTGCCCAGGTGCTTTTTCTGCAGAATGCCAGCTTCCTGCAGGCTCTGCTGAAAGGACTATTTATTGTCTTCCCATGGATCCCTGTCAGACTGGACCTGGTGGTCAATGAGAAAAGCTGCTTTTATTGGTTATGATCTGTGTTTGACTAAGTTTTTAAAAGTATCTTCCATACTCACTCCCCTTCAGAGAATTTTTTTTTCCTGTCAAATTAACTTAGTATTTCCTCCATTGTCTAACAATCACAGAGAGCTGCCTTCTCCCTTCTGGGAGCCCTCACTCCCAAGCTTGGGGCTTTCCAGGGCCCAGAACCACGCTGGAATGAGCATACCAACAAACCAAGGTTAAGTGTTTGTTCCTAAAGAGCATCCAATGGCCTTCTGTCCTCCTATAGGTCTTGGGAGCCTGTTCTCCATCAGGGAGATTGAGGCCAGCACCCAGTGCCTTGAGAGCCTTGGGAAACAGCTCAGGGCAGGGTTGGTAAGCCCACCACCCTTTGCCCACTGAAGATGCTTCACAAGAGTAGTATAACACCCCATAACCCTCCACATAAACCTTTATGGTGTTTTCTGGCTCTGTCAAACCCTCCTTCAAGACCCCCCAATTCTTCCTATTTTGACAGCCCATTAGGAATAACTACAGACATTGGCCGGTGGTGCTGATGGGCAATGACCTTTCTGGGTACACAGAAAAGTTCTAATAGCTATCTGAGAGTCCTAATAGTTGTCTGCTACGCTTCAACCAGTCAGGACACAGTATGCTGACACACATAGCTCCCACAGCTTCCATGCAGTCCTAGTTTCAGAGCATTGCATTCTTTTTCATTTTTCAAATGAATATCCCATTGTTTCAAAAGCATCTCTAAAATCACTGCCCTCCACCTCTGCCTCCTGGTGTCTTATAAATGGAATGATGGGAACCTAATCTGGGGTCTGACTTCTCCCTGTTGGGAAAATACCTTTAGTTTTTAGCAATGTTATTTCTCCTTATTGCTGAATGTCATTCTGTGTCATGGGTGTGCCCAGGGTGTGTCCACCTGGGAGGAAAACATTCTAGTTCATCTTAGTTTCCTCTAACCACAGACACAGCTTCTACGTGTATTTGTAGGCAGATCTCTGTGTGAGCACACGATCTCATCCCCTACAGTAAAACTGGGGAGCAGGACTATTTAACTTTGTAAAAACTTTCCAGGCTGGTTTTTATAATAGTGGGCCATTTTACATTCCCATCAGAAACATATGCATAACCTAGACGCACCCTCATCAGAACGTGATACTGTGGATATTTGCTATTTCAGACATTCCCTCTCTCTCTCTCTCTCTCTCTCTCTCTCTCTCTCTCTCTCTCTCTCTCTCTCTCTCTCTCTCAAGCTCTCTACTACTCAACCTACTCAACCACACTGTCATCCTTACTTTAGCCATCCCAACAGGTGAGGAACCAGATTCTACCCAGTGTTAACTTGTCTACCCAAGTATTTTGTCTATTTTTCATTGAGTTGCTTCTTCCCTCCCACTGAATTTTGATTGTTATTTATATATTGAAGGCAAACCCTTTGATGTATGTGATTTGCAAGTATTTTCTTCTGGTCTATAATTTCTTGAATTTTCCTTTCCTAGTAGTATTTGTGACAGAACAAACATGTTCCATTTTAGTGACAGTTGAGTTACTGATCTTTTTTTCCGTGGGTTATATTTTAGATGTGTTTTAAGACCCCCGTGGTTAAAGCTAATTTTGAAGCTTTTTATTTCTGTTTCATTGTAAACATTTTATAATTTGCATTTAATATAGCATCTTATAAAGTTCAGGGTTTATATCAATATTCTTTTTCATTTTTAAATGAATATCCCATTATTTCAAAAGCATCTCTAAAAACTACATCCCTTATATACCAAACTGCCTTTGAATTGCTGTCAAGGGTCAGTTCTGGGCAATCTGTTCTGTACCAGAACAGATTTATGTATCTGTCTCAGTCAATATCAGAATCCTTTAATTACTACAGATTTTAAAATTGAGTCATGATTTTTTTTTTTTTTTTTAGTTTAGTCTTCTCAGTCTACGTTTGGCCACTTTTGAGTCAGCCATATAAATAAAAGTCTAACAAGAACTTCAATTGGAACTGTGTCAAATATGAAGGTTAAGAAGAGTAAGCTAGTGTGTTTGTTTGCCATCTCAAAGTTTTCAGTCAGAGAAATAGTGTTTCTTCATTTACTTGTCTTTTTTAAATTGTTTTAAACAGTATTTTATGACCTTCAGTGTGTGTGTGTGTATGTGTGTGTGTGTGTGTGTGTGTGTGTGTGTGTATAGATACATGAAGTTGGCTTTTTGACACTGTGACAAATATTTGCAATAAACAGTTTAAGAAGGATTCGTTTTGACTCACTAACTCAAAGGCCATGTGGTTTGGATGTTAAATATCTCGAACAGATTCTGCATTTGAATACGTGGTCCCCAACTAGTTGGGCTGTTCTGGGAAATAGTAGAAATCTTGGGAGGCAGCACCTGGCTGGAGGAAGTAGGTTGCTGGAGGGGAGCCTTGAAGGTTATAACCAAATATCGCCCCTGTCCCCGAGTCTGTTTTCTGATATGACAAGATGTGAACAAGCAGTACTCTGCCTCACCTCAGAGCTGTCTGCTGCCATGCCTTCTGCAACAGCGAATGAGTCCTTCCAAACTCAAGAATAACCTCTTCCTCCTTTAAATTGCTTTTTATCATTATTATTTTTATTGAGTATTTGGTCACAGGAACAAGAAAGGTGACTACTAATACAAGAGTTTCCCATGCAAATCACTTGGCCCTGTTACTTCTGGGCCCATGTATGGTCAAGACAAAACATGGTGGCCAACATCAAAGTGGCCTGCCCTGTGATGGACAAGAGGCAGAGAAGAGGCAGGAAGGTACCTGAGACAAAGTATAACCTTTAAAAAAAAAATGTGCCCCACTGTAACTGGAGTTTTCTTTCTAGCCTGGCCCCACAGCTGTTTTGCCCCAAATAAGCACATGGACAATAATGTTAATTATAGAACTGTTGGCTGATGGCGAGGGCTTCTTATTGGCTAGCTCTGTCTTAATTGTTAACCCAAAACTACTAATCTATGTATTTCTACATAGCCTTATCTTACCAGAGAACGCCTGTTGCGTCCTATCCTCCCTGTCTCTCTACATGGCGTCTCTTTGAGGTGCCTCTCTGCCTCACTCCCCAGAATTCTTCTCATCTCCTAGCCCCGCCTGTCTTCCAGCCTCTGTTGGCCAAACAGTGTTTTATTCATCAACCAATAAGAGAAACATATATACAGAAAGACATCCCCATCACCCCACTGACCTTCCTCCAGCCAGAATCTGTTTCCCAACAATCCACCCAGCTATGAATTCATCAATGGGCTAACATGTTGATAAGGTAGCCTCTTCATGATATAACCGTCACTCAATTAACACCTCAATTCGGGGACCAACTCATACGAAATGAAGGACATTTCATAACCAAACAATAGCATTCCAGTTCCCAAAGACTCTTTCATCCATCTCACAATGCAAAAAAAAAAAAAAAAAAAAAAAAAAAAAAAAAAAAAAATGCATTTAGTCCAGCTTCAAGAATTTCCAAATTCTCAAAAGTTCCAAAATTACTCAAAAAATCCAATCCAAGTTGCCTCTGAGACTCAGGGGGAAAAAAACAAACAATTGAGGCCTTTGCTAAAACAGTGGGTTGCTCTCTGTAAACAGACAATGAGGCCCCATTGCCAAGGACAACACTCACACAACTCATTGAACATAGAGAAGTTCAGCCAGTTCCTACATGGAGCCTTCACACATATGTTCTAGTATCTTTGGTGCAGAAAGGTACTCCGCAGGTTGCCAAAAGAGAAACATAAACATCAACCCAGACACAAAACCTTTGGCTTACAATCTGTCCTGCCTGCAAAATATGCTAGAACAATGGTGACACAAAACTTTAGGGAGTAGCCAACTGACGTCCAATTGGACTTACAGACCATTTCATGAGACAAACCCATACTGACACTGCTTAGGTGACCAAGAGCCAAAGAGTAGGTAGCTCAGAGACATGTAGTAGCATCTTGCCTTGCCAGTGACCTTACAGGTAGTAGCCACACCCCCTTGGGCGTGGTTTCAGGTGGAGACTTGATCTCTTTGAGGTAGAGTAGCTGCAGTGTGCATGCTCTCTTGGGTCGCAGAGAGCATCGGAAGAGCAGAGACTGTATCTTCTGAAGCAGGGAGCCCACAGTGGTTATTTGCTCTTATCTGTGTAAATTGTTCCCCATTAAAACACCTGTTTATCTTTATCTTGGATCTCTGGTGAATTCATTTAAATCCCACCTTCAGAGACCTAGGGTAAAACCAAACACTACTAGTCCAAAAAAAAAAAAAAAAAAAAAAAAAAAAAAAGGGGGGGTAGAGGTTCAATAAAATGATTGCTGATGATATCCTTCCATACCCATAGGTCAGTGCCTCACTTAGCCATCACCAGAGAAGCTTCCTCTTGCAGCAGATGGGGACAAATGCAGAAGCCACAGCCAGAGATGACACTGAGAGAGAGTCATTGGAACACACAGCTCCATCAAACCACTCCCCACCCTTACCCCAGAGCTCAGGGAACTCTGCAGAAGAGGAGGCCTACATAGTCTAAGAGCCAGAAGGGATGAGGGATATCAGGAAAACAAGGCCCTCTGAATCAGCTAAGCAAGGCTCCCGTGAACTCACGGGACTGAAGCCACAAGCAAAGCACAGGGCCTACATGGCTACTTACCAGGTCTTCTGCCTGCTGTAGTCTTTGGCTTAGTATCTTTACGGGACCCCTGGGACTCTGATTCCTGTGCTTGCTCTTGGGGCTCTTTTCCTTCTCCTGGGTTGTCTTGTTGAGTCTTGGTGTGATGGGTTTTGTTTTATCTTATTTATTATTTTTTCCTCTTGTTATCTCTTAGACGCCTGTTCTTTTCTATTGACAGACAGAAAGGATGGGTCTGGAGAGGAAGAGAGATGAGGAGGAGTGGGAGGGAGAGGGGACTATAATCAGGGTATACTGTATGAGAAAAGAATCTATTCTGATAAAAGAAGAAAATGGGAGAGACATAAAACACACACGTTAAAAAAAAAAAAAAACAACAAATAAATAAAAAAATAAAGATCCAGTTACACACTCCCAATGGCAAATTTCCAGAAGAGAGGGATAGCAACAAACACAGAGACAAGCAATGACTAATGCAAAACCAGAGCCCAGCAGGGCAGTCATTAAATCTTGCAGTTCCGTGTGAGGCATCCAGGCATGTGGTATCATATATGAGTCCCAACAGGCTTGAGCAGCATTGCCCTTCTATAACAGCGAGCCATGTGCAGTCCCCATGGCCTCTCTGTTGAGGTGGCTCTGATGGCTGCCTGTGATCTTTCTCAGCACAAAATCTAACTTCTTACCATCGCCTGCCCTGGCATCTTTGGCTTCATTCAGCTTTACAGCTTCATGTTTGCCCTCTCTGGGACTCCCTACAGGGATTCTAACCCTGCCCCACACTGTCTGGCCTCCTAGCCCTTCCTTTGAAGTCTAGGGGTGGAAGCCTCCATGATCTCTATCACTTGCATTCTTCATGCCTACAAAATCAATCTCAAACAAATGACTCCAAAGTCTGCCAACAGCTTGAGCAGTAGCCAGGCCCTCTTGGTCCACAGCTACAGCAGCAGCCTCAGAATGTCCGAGGGGCCGAGGCGAGGGAATGAATCCCAGAGACAAAACTCATTATTTTATGAAACATACCGTGTTACTGTCACACATGTTCCACCATAGGTAAAAGGTTGTTCTTCTCTCTGGCTATCATCAAGATAGCCACTACAAACATCACTGACCTCCACACACAACTTTCTCCAGCACCACCCTGGATCTGAAAGTTTACCCACACTCTTTTTTTCCAAAACAATGTAACTTCCACCAGCCCTGGTCACAACTCCTGGCCAAGAAGCATTGTGATTCCATGCCTGCTGTGCTCTGCAGGTGCCCAACCATCTGCCCAGTGTAAACTTTGAGTCTGTTGGAGCCACTGGACCCTTTTTTATGTGGTGCCAAGCCTTACTCTGTACCCACACTCCCCACTCCAGAAGCTATTGTATCACACCATGAGCTTAAAGAGGGTATGAGACAAAGGTGCACACATACAATGATGACCCTGAACTTCGATTACCAAGATAGGGCACAGAGAATCCCATGGAGGCAGACCCGGACTGCTAATCCACAGTCGTCTTAGTTAGGGTTTCTATGGCTGTGAAGAGACACCATGGCCACAGCCACTCATAAAGGGAAACATTTCATTACGGTGGCTCGATTACAGTTCAGTCCATTATCATCATGGCGGGGAGCATGCTCGTGTGCTAAGTAGCCTCGAGTCCTTTATGTTATAGACAACAGGAAGTGGCCTCTTTGTCACACTGAGGGAAGCTTGAGCAAAAGAGACCTTAAAGCCCACCCTCACAGTTACATACTTCCTCCAACGAGGCCACGTCCCTTAGTAGTGCTATTCCCCTTGGGGGACATTTTCTTTCAAACCACCACAGTAGTAAACAAGATAAACAAATGGATCTCATTCTAAGTCGGAGTTTGTGGTGATCTGTTATACATCAATAAGAAATTTATTTCCTTCACCTCCTTTCTCCTCCTCTGCACAGACTCTCATAACACATACCCCTCGGGGTGTCCTCGGGTAGATCAACAGAATTTTCTCATAGAATCTTGTATTTCCTTGCTTTGGATTATTTGAGTTTATCTTCAGTCTTTCCATTTGCTATTTGTCTCTCAGCCTGTCTCTTGGGCTCTTTATTTAGACGCATCCAGGCTATTTATCCCTCAGTCTGTCTCTGTGTTTTTTATTTAGATTTTTTTTTTCAGTTCCAAAATTTCCATGTAGTTTTTCCTTGAACATGAATTTCTTTGCTAAGACAGAAAGACCCTTTCACTCACAAATGTCTGCTCCCGCTCATTCTAAGGTCTCTAAATAACTGTCTGGAAGTCTTTACTTGCACAGTCCAGTACTTTTGTCATGCTGGAACTGGGGTCTATTGCTTGCCTTTTCCCCACGAATATTCTGATTTTTCCCTGCTTATTCATGTGCCAAGTCTTTTTTTTTTTTTTTTATTACAACTTAGGTATTTTTACTTTCTTGTCATGATACTTCCAGTCCTGAGTCCTCTACAGAGGTCATTACTATTTATTTATTTATTTATTTATTTATTTATTTAGCAGGATGTTAACCCGGCTACATTCGCTCGTGGGCCATTTAAAAAGCCCAGGCCCATACCTTCACTGCCAGAGAACATAGTGAGAACTCAGGAACAGCCTCTGGGATGCTGTCCTATCTCCCCCCCCTTCTCTCTCTCTCTCTCTCTCTCTCTCTCTCTCTCTCTCTCTCTCTCTCTGTGTGTGTGTGTGTGTGTGTGTGTGTGTGTGTGACTCACCTTGGCATGTTTAAGAACCAGAACCAGTGCCTTACTCTTCCTCAGAACAGGAAGCCAGGCCATCAGTCTCAACCAGTATACTTCTCCCTACTCCATCCTCCCACCTCTGTCAAGTAACAAGAGGACAACTGATATCAAAGTAGTAAGCTCCCTCCATAGAGAATGGGCTCACAAATCCATTTGTGCACTGGGGATAAATGCTGGTTCCACTGCCAGAGACCCCATAGACCACCCAGGCCTCCCAACTGACACCCACATTCAGGGGGCCTGGTTCAGTCCTACGCTGGTTCCTCAGCTGTCAGACTGGGGTCCGTGTAGCTCACACTATCTTAGACCTCAATCCTGGGTCAATAGAGAAAGCCTACCCTTATAGCCCGTGACTCCTTCTATCCCAGATACCACAGTGGCTACCAGAGCACAGAGCATAGAGAAAAGGGGAAGAAGGCATTAGGTGTCTGCTTCCTGCTGGGTATGCTAGCACCAAGTTTTCTGTTGGGGTTCTCCATCCTCCCTTGTCCGTGCTGGGCCTAAAGCTATGTCCAGTGAAACCAATAATTCCCAGGAGGAAAAGCCACCTTAATATCAACCAGATGGTGTGGTGTGGTGGGCCCTGGCATCTCCAAATCACCCACCAGGACTGGTTCCACACCTCAGTTGGAGTCAACAGCAACCCAGTGGAGCATCAGGGTGGAGTTGCTCAGAAAAAAGAAAGAAACAAACAATAAAAGCAATAAAAACCCAAACGGAATTCTGAAAATTGAATTTGAAGTGGAATTTAATTATTTCTTTGATAACCCACATTGAAGCTTTCTTATTTTTTTTTTTTAGCTCTGGTTGTCCTGTACATGGAAAGCCTGCAAATGGCCTCCCAGGCTACCTGTAAGAGGATAAGTAGCCAATGTGACAGAAGAACACGTCTTTCTTAACAAGAACCCAACAAGTCCTCTGAAAGCAAGACTTCTCTGGTGTGAAAAGCCATGCCTAGGTTTGTCTTCCATGTGTGTATAAAACAGAAAAGCCAAGATACTTTCACAGAACATATATATGCCTAGATAACGACTGTGCTAGGCCAAACGTACATACGTGTGAAACAGCCTTTCTGTAAAACAAAACGTGACCAGGGTACAAATATTTCTATATATCATTGTGCTGGTTTTTATTATTACTATTATTAGTTGTTGTTGTCAAGTTGTAAGCTAGAGTCATCTGGGAAGAGGGAACCTCACTTGAGAAAGATGTCTCCATCAGACTAACCTGCAGGTAGGTTTGTTGAGCATTTTCTTGACTGATTATTGACATGGGAAGGACCATACCACTGAGCGTAGAACCACCCCTGGTCAGATGATCCTGGGGTATGCAAAAAAGCCGGCTGAGCAAACCATTGGGGGGGGGGGGGGAACAAGCCAATAAGTGGTATTCCTCTATGGCTCTGCCTCGGCTCCTACCTCCAGGCTCCTTCCTTGTCTGACTTTTTCCAATGACCAACTGTGATCCAGACCTGTAAACCAAATAACACTCCCAAGTTGCTTTGGATCATGGGGTTCACAGCAACAGAAAGCAAACTAGAACATCATCTATGACTGCCCAGCACATAAGTACTTGACTACTAAGATGACCCACCTCTGCCTACAACCAAGGCAGACATTATTAATCAATCTGAAGAGCAGCCCTTCAGAACTCTTCTCGGTACTATATTTACAGAGCTCCAACCAAGTGACCTAGCATTAACACATAACAACTGTTCGCCTCCTCTCCTGGTTGGAAGAAGGCAAGTGACAAAAATAAAATTTTCTGTCTGAAAGTGAGGCTGGTTTATATTTTTGGAAGGCCCAAAACTTAAATAACATGCAAGCTCCCTTATTGAGAAAACCAACTCCAAGCTATGAACCTGAGGAAGGACCCATGAGTGGAACCCGGATGCTTGAGATCTTGGCTTAACAGTAACTCTGCCCTTAGAAGGCCAAAAGGTTCAGCAGATGCAGAGCACGGCCTCAGCCTTGACAACGCTTCAAGCCCTCCTTCGCAGTCTTGACACTGCTGTTGGAGGCAGCTCTTGACGTGGGGTCCAGCAGCCACAACACTGCACAAGGTTCCTCTTGGAACACTGCACCAGATATAACTTAACTCCAGGTTTCCAACTGACAGGAAGAAGGAATGTTTGCAAGGAGACCAGAAGACAGCATTCTGAGCTGACTTCCCAAACATGTGCTCCTGCCACAGAAGTTGGAATTGTCTCTGCTGGAGCAGGAGTCCTCAGTCTGCAAGGCCGGGAAGACGGTGGGAAAGTTTCTGGACGGAGGTACTGTCTTAGCTCCTAGGAGCTTCCTCCTAGGAAGAGGAGAGCCTAGGATTATCACAACATCTTCCTTATAGCAGACAGGGGGCAGCTGATTTCAGCTCCAGACCAGCCTCACTTTGTATGTAAATCAGTGAGTAATTGCACCTGTGAAAAAGAGCAGTCATATTCCCAAGTTGGGGTGCTGGCTGATTAACCAGAAGTACCTGCTGACAAGTGTTTAAACAGACATAGTCTCCTTGGAAGATCTACTTGACAGTAACCTTCATAATATTAAATGCCCGCTGTCTTTTATCTGACCACCCACTTCTAAAACTGATGGTATGCACATACTGAGCAAAGATATATGACAAGTCTATTTGTGTGATACTGTTTGAAACTGTTTTTTTTTAAATAGTGGGAAAAAGTAAACAATATACATAAAGCAGAAATATAATGTCACCTTGAGAATTGTTTCAAGTGTTAAGATGTTCAAGGGGTACTTGACGAGAAAGACAATTTGGTTACAATGTTTAGAGTACAACATTTCCGTAGAATAAATAATGTGGGTTTTATGCCTGGGAATGTCCTAAAACAACTCATGCCCACTCTTTATAATGACTATTTGGGGAATTGGGGAACTGTGACTACTGGCATTTTGTTTCCTTTCAAAGTAGTTTAATATTTTATAAAGAGCATGCATCCCTACTACAGGCAGGAAAGCACACACACACACACACACACACACACACACACACACACACACAAATAAGCATGGTATAGAATAAAATACATGTGATGCTATTTACAGTAAACATTTACTTGTAACCCATAATTAATGTTGTTTGTATTTTGTATACATATTAAAAAATCTAGAAGGGCATGTGGGCTGGCTAGTTTTATGTCAACTTGACACAAACTGGAGTCATTTTGGAAGGGGGAACTCAACTAAGAAAATGCCCCCACCAGATTGGCTTGTAGGCCATTTTCTTAACTAATGATTGATATGGGAAAGCCAAGATCGGCATGGGTGGTGCCACCCTGGGCAGGCAGTTCTGGGATGTTCAAGACAGCAGGGGCTGAGCAAGCCATGAGGACAAGCCAGCAAGCAGCTCCCCTCTATGGCTTCTGTCTAAGTTCCTACATTAGCTCCTGCTTAGACGTCTCTGCATCAGGGACCACACACACTTTCCTCCCTCCCCTCCAGCCCTAAGCTCTTGTGTTCACTGTGTTTTACCACAATGATAGAAACCTAAGACAATATACAAGATTTCAGAATTACTCTTTCCCCAAAGTCAGTATTTTGGAGAAGGGTATGAGTTAGTTTCCAATTATCATGTGTTATTGGAAATATAACGCCCAAGCAAATACTTTGTAAGTCTGAATCCAGTGACAAATTTTCCCGTTGTTCGCCTTTTCCATAAGCAAGTGACTTAAGTTGTATGACATATGTTTTTCCTGTGAACTCCACACGAGGTATTGCAATTTTGAATAAAAGTGTCATCTTCCCTTACTACATACCCCACTTAGATCTAGCTCCCAAGATGATAGACGGAGCAAAGGAGGTTGTATGCACTATTTACATCGCAGGTTTGCCTGAGCACAGACATATACTACATATATATTTCAAATACACTGTGAACTAACACACTCATCAGAAACGCACACAAGTTATCTATTTCTGGAGAGGAAAGAAACTGAATACGGGTGGAATTCTGGCCTGGGGCCAAATCTAGCAAGCAGACGGTATCCAAGATGGTAGAGCCCATGAGACTGGCATACAAACAGGGAGCAAATGCGTAGAGTGGCTAGAAAGAACCCTGGAGAGTTCTGCAGGAATGCCACCAACTCATTTGTCCTCCAGGATGACGCTGGTGGGGCCTGGTCTCTTGCCATGGGACACCTCTCACATCCAGCGCTGCCAACCACACTGCCTCCAAAATTCTGCCAGCTGCAGGGGTCCAACGTTTCCCACTTTTACTTCCTCTGTCTGTGACATGGAGATCTAAGACCCGCATGCCTTTTAGTTGCAACCCTGAGAATCTATCTACCTCTTCCGCGGGCGTTACCTCCAGTCTTTGGTATCAGGGAAGGCAGCCTCCAAGGTAACCCTTACACCCAGTAAGTTGGGTAGAGGTTAGGCTTCCCCCGGGGTCCCCACCTTGAAGCACAAGTGTGAAGGCACTGGCTAAGTCACAACAGAAATGTGCCTATGTCGGAGTTGAAGGAACCTTCTGCTTTCCCAGATCCTGGCTGAGCAGTGTGACAAATGCCTGGGCTGTTTCACTCGATAGTGAAGACTGAGGGCAGAGAAGTTAAGAGTGGGCTACCAGATTTGGGAAACAATGGACATGGTACAAGACAGAGGGAAAGGGAGACATCCGTCCTCAGCATCCACACTGGAAGGAGAAAACACAGACACAGCATCCCCCCCCCCCCATCCACCTGCTTCCTCCCCATGCACACACACCAGCCTGCAGAAATATCCGCGTCCAATCGGTTCTGTACCTCAAGCTAAATTCTGACTCCTTGACAAAGTACCTCCTGTCGCTCAGTCCTGCCCACAAAAGGACGCCTTTGGGGTCCTCCTGCTCTGAGGAAGGACCTGGAGGGCCAGGGGTGGCTATGTGCCATAGTCCTCCCAGCCCAGACCTTGCCTGCCTTACCCTGCCAGGAAGGCCTGAACTCTGTTTTCTATTTATGGTGGACCAGTGAGCAGCCAGCTGTGTAAGGCATGTGGGAGCTGGGAGCATGCTCTGGCTCTAGCCTGGATCAGCCAGTCTGGCTTAAAGCCAGCCTGGTCTGGGAGTAGAACTGGCAACTGGCCCAGGAGCTACAGGCACTCCGAAACGCCACCAGCTTAGCTGAAGGTGAAGGTGTTCCCTTCTAAGGTGAAGGTGTTCCCTTCACCTCCCCCTCTCTCCCGCCTCACCCAAGCTGCTAGGGGCCCAGTTCTTACATTCTTCAAAGGCTAAGAGGCAACCCCCGTACTCCACATCCATGTACCCTTGCTTGCAACCAGCCCAGGTGTTTTTCACATTCCTGCCATATAACATGCCAGGTCATGATAACAGGCGTTGGTAACGGGCCTTCTGAGAGACCCTGGACCTGTAGAACAAACACACTCATTGTAGGAAACAAAAGTGATAGCTCCAAGGGGTTTATGGGGCAAGCAGCTTGCCCTGCTAGGCATACAGCCTTGATGCCCGAGATATGTCCACGAGGCTGCACCCCAGTACTGAGATGAGGCAGATGGCACCCCAGGAATGGCTCAGAGAGAAACCCCATTTCCTAGCAATCCAAACCCAAACCCAAACCAGAGCCTCTGACCCTGGGCTAGCCTTCCAAGTAACAATGCTTGCAAATTTTCCACAGTAAAAGCCTTGACTAGAGGCTGTGCCGTTTCATAAACAAGGCGTCTGGGACTTCAAGGGGTGGGGACACAGCCATAGGCACCCCCCATATGTGTCTCCTAAAAACTCCCAACTACCTCTAGGTCTAGCTACACGTCATCTTCCCTCCAGACCTGCAGCCTTTGAGCCCCAGCCTGACATTTTGCTTGGGACTGTATATGCCCCAAACCCAGAAAGGTGAATCCACCTCATGCATTGGTCCTCTAATCCCCAGGACAACCTCTGAGCCCACCCACTGCCTGGGTTTCCGGTGCTGCCCAAACACCTCATGTTCCGTGGTGGGTTCTGTTTTCTTATCCCATGATGCATCTGTGGTACTCTGCTTCCCTTAGAAATACGAGGGCTCTGCAACCTCAGCCTCTGCTGCTGCTGCCAGCTGCATGACAGAGACCCACAAAATACTTGTGTCTCAACAGTACAGAGTTCTTAGAAGATCCTTTAGCTGGCCACGACCCTCAGAACACATCCACATCAACCTGACAGAGATATGAAACATTGGACGTGAAACTTAGAACACCTTCTGCTCAGCTGGACGTGGGCCTCAGGATATTTTTACCTCCGATGGATACAGGCACCCTTTAGACTTGTTCGCACCTGAGGGCTCCAAGTGTTCCCACAGCCATCTGCACTGAAGGTTTGAAAGCTTGGATATCTACCTCTAGGTGTGTGGGTGCGTGCGTGTGCGTGTGTGTGCGTGTGCGTGTGTGTGTGTGTGTGTGTGTGTGTGTGTGTGTGTGTGTGTGTAGGTCAATGCCCTGCCTGTACTGAGGGTGAGAAAGGCAGGCATAGGTCCACAATGTGTGGACCTATCAGGTTTCTCTTCCTCTGAGCCAAAACCCTAATCCTATCCTGACTTTGAACCTTTGTAAAGTTTACTCTCAGTGAAGATGGCAGAGGGGAGCCAGGTACAAACTCAGCCTTTCAGAAGATAACACAGATTTCACTTTTTAAAAAAATTAAAAACTGAGACATGTGGAGACCGTCAGGGAACGGGAGGTTGTGGCAGTCGGTGAGACCACCTGCACAGCTGCTCGTCGTTGACAAAGATGAGGCCAAATCCTCCTTAATGCCCACATTTGTGGGGTGATAATTAGTGTCTCCAAGTTACCCAGGACCCCAGCCACGGTGCAACATAATACACGGCAGCAGCACAGGGCGGAAGGGCTGGTGTGCCTGCCCATTGTCTGAGAAAATAGTTGAAAGGCATTGGAGGCAAGCAGGGGCTTCCATACGGAATGAAGTGCAGGATGGGAGATTGCACAGTAGAATACACCAGGGTACCAAGAGCAGATCCAGCTACAACACACAGCAACCATTTCCTCCCCACCAGTGGTAACCTAACCATAGATTCAGAAATTAAGCGGAGGAAGGGCTGATGAGCTTCTCCGCCAGCTGCAAGGGGCCTATCCCAGCACTGGCCAAAGCTAGCCTCTGTTTTTATGTAAATCCCGCTGTTGATACTATGGGAGTCTGATATCAGACTTCCTGGGAAGACAAGGAAATTGAGGGAGGGGAAAGTAGGTGAAGGGTCTAAGGTCAATCTGTGCTCCGCTGAACCAGCCTCTCAGGGTGGGAACTGACTGCTCGGGGAACATTGGAGAAAAGAAGGTATCGGCAAGCAATTGACCTGTCCCTGGGATTCTATATGGAGTAAGATCTCCCTAGCTATCAATACTTAGGTCCTTTGTGGGACAAATCACCTGTGTTCCCAACAGGGTCCCTCAAGAAACTTCTGGCTCAATAGTCCCACTGACAAGCAGACCCATGCAAAGCGTCCAGTCAAGGAAGCCACAACCATCCTCTACCACAGAATACCTTAACCCATAATCACATCTGGTTATTCAGAAAACACATGCCACAATATGAACAAAACTGTGCGCGCAGGCTAGACCTCTTCTCACCAGACTTGGTCAGGGTTTAAGGTCTCATAGATCAAGTAGATGTGCATGCACTAACAAACACTGCCCATCCCCTGCTCTGGGTCGTTACCGAAAGAAGATGTTATTATTCAAGTTCAGTGATTCCAAAGTACTTGTATACAAGTTTGCTTCATCAAAATGACATGGGAGTATATCAGAGCTGCTGGGATCTTTATTCTCTGCTGCCCAGGACCAAGAACCCCTTTCCCGTAGTTCTAGAAAGCAGCATGGTACAGGAAGGCCTCTGTCACAGGCACCCCATTCCCTCTCTGCTACTTGGAAACATCACAGGGGACAGGAACCTCAGAGAATAGTGATAAGACGTCTTTTGTTCTCTAACCCTCACATGGTGAGATACTTCCATCTATAAAAGCAGTAACTTTCTCTGGAGGTTTCAGTAAACAAAAACATGTGGTTCCCAAATGCAAGAAAAGATTGGTCATTGTTGAAAATTCAGGTCTGTATTGCTGAGAAACTTAGGAAGGCCCGTGGCCCTCCTGCCTGCCATCCAAGTGTCCCTCAGTTGGCACCTGTGAGAAGGACCCTGGCCTTGGACTTGGCCCTCAACTACGTCCGGGCCTAACCCCTCAGGTCCATGCCTCGCTCTGGCCCAATCTACATCCCTGACTTTCCTGCTGTTAATTTGCTCTCATCTGACTTTCATGTCTAAGAACGAGCACTTTTTAGAGTATCCGTGTGTGCCGTGTAACTGTTTTCCAGTTTTGCCAAACAGTAATGTTGCACCCAAGACCACAAGCTAGGAACAGGGAGATGACCCACGGTAATTACCATCCACCAAGTGAACAGGCTGGAGGAGAGCTCAGGAACCTTGTACCGCCTCTCATTATAGGTGGTCGTTTTCTCTCTCCTTCTGGGAAGCAATAGGAAACCAGCTGGCCGTAAGAGACTTACAGGGTCTGCCCAAGCCTTTCCTGTGTCCTAAAAATACAGCCTATTCCTGCAGAAGCTATTTTGGAGTGAGGCAACAAAGTGTTTCCTCAAGATGAAAAGAGCTGAGGCTCCATAAAACAGAATCCAGCCCTGGATACTCTTGGGAATAGAGGCCAAGGCCACACGCCCAGCCAGCTCTGCTGACACCAAGGCACAGGCTCACGGTGCTGACACTAGAAGAAAATGATGACTCTGAGGGAACCTATGCTTTTGTTTTGTTTGTGTTCTGCATTAAAATTCAAAACTGAGTTGGGAAAAGTTGGATATTTAAAAAAAAATTAGCGTTAGCCAGTGGTAGTGGTACACAACTTTAAGAGGTAGATCTGTGAATTCCAGACTAACCTGATCTATAGGACATCCAGGACTACACAGAGAGAACTTGCCTCAAAAAAAAAAAAAAAAAAAAAAAAAATACAGAACAAACAAAACAGAAATATTCAGGGAGGAGAAAGGAAAAGCTTGAAGAACTGAACTATAGCCTGGGGCCTGGAGTTATTCTCCCCAGTGAATCTCCAACCTTCATTGCCCACACCTGCCAAACCTAGAAATCCTACAACATAAAAAAATACATTCTCAGGCCAGGTGGTGTGTAAAGGTACACACCTTTAATCCCAACAGTTGGACACAAATGCAGGTGAGTTCAAGGCCAGTCTGATCTGCATGTGATTGATTCCAGGCCAGTCAGAGACCCTGTCTCTATTTAAAAAAAAAAAAAAAAAAATCTCTCTGGAACTGGGGTGGAGCCTCCACCCCACAGCAGAGATGAGAAGTATCTCCCCAAGTCCTAGGACCAAGCCTCACGATTTGCATTTCCTCTGAAGACCTTGTTGGGCTCCTGGGGAGCCCTGACAGACCAACTCTATGGCTTGAATTTTGGGGAGCTACTGCCCCATACTATACATACATAGGTAAACCAGGATTCTTCATGGCTAAGCGCTAGTTCCCAACTGATGACTCTGGATGCCTCTGGCATCACCAGCACCTTCCTCAGTCTAATAATGTAAGAACCTCGGAAAAGCATAACACTGCTTGACTGACTTAAGTAAGAAGACAGGTTGAAGGGAACTTTGCCTGATCTGACTCACCTGCTTCCACAATGCCTGTCCACTGTCCCTAGCAGGATGTGGGACTCAGAGCAAATGTGTCATACTGAGAAGTCTAGAGGTAGGGACTACTGCTTCGTTTGTCTATGTCCTGACATCCCCGGGGTTCAAGCCCTCATTGAAGTCCTATACGCCCCCTTCACTGCTGGGCTGGATCAGATGACTCTGTAGACCTCTATCTCCCTTCTCAGGGCTGGCCTTCCTGAATTCCCTTCTTTTAGGGCCCTCTTGCTCTTAAAAACCTGTAACCAACCCATAAGAGAACAGTCACCTTGGGCTGACCTCTAAGCTTGGGGGAGGGGGTCAACAGAACCTCAAAAGAGGTACAGGGCCTAGGACAAGGACCCAGGCAACCCCCCTCTCAACAAACTGGATAACTGACTTTATTTTTCCCCCAGTGTAAAGAAAACATCACCTTCAGCCACTAGAAGCAAACATTCACACTTTTTAAACTAATGTAAATGAATTACCATGAGCCAGTATAGCTGAACTCATTCATTGCCTTCCAGTCTATGCAGATGAACTCACTCCACAGAAGCTTGTGTAGATGAGGCTTACTCGTCACACACTTATGGCTGTTTGCCAGGAGGAGGAATCCTCTCCCGGTTTAGGGAAGCCAGAATGTGGGGAGGCCAGCAGCTGTGGGATACAACGTCCAGTCTGTAATGAACACATTACAGGAGCATCTGCACCTACCCTGGAAAGGCCTCGGAGACCTCCAGAATGTTCCATGATGTCATCTCCATAATCTGTAGCGTGCCTTAAAGCCAGAGCAGTAGTAGGCAGGGCAGGGCCCCGGGAATTCACCACCCCGTTCAGGCCTCCCCAACCCAAACCACCTGAGCTACCGCTGAAGAAGGTGCGGATTGAACACTGGGAAGTTAGGGGGACAGAGTTGTCTACTTGTCTCCTAGAGAATGTTGTTCACATAAAGGCAAACCGCGTTACAGTGGAATTGCTTTTATTTGGGGGGTTTGATTGGCGCTGTTAGAAAACTGTGAAGAGAGTGTATGCTAAGAAAATACCCAGTTATGTACAGTTAATTTTATTTATTTATTTATTTATTTATTTATTTATTTATTTATTTATTGGTAGCTTCTAAGTTAAAAAAAAAAATAAGCAGAAGCCTGAAGCTTTTTTTTTTTTTTTAAGTAAGAAAAAATCTTCACACATTTTCTCCAACACAATTTACAAGAATGAGAAATTTCCCCTAAAGCAAAGCCACTTCGGCTCAGGTAGCAAATAGAAGTTTTGGCACTTTGCCTTGCCTTGGGGGATGGACAACCTATTTGCTGCCCGAAGACTATCATGTACAGGAGATCCTGGGACAGCAGGAGAAGACAAGTTATGGATAAGTGTCCACAATGATTTGGAACAGTAAAGGACAAGACCACAAAGGAAATCCTCTGGAGAACAGAAATGAAGTGTTGTGATGTGTCTAGTGTTTTTCATGAGAAATGCCTCCCATAGGCTCAAATATTCCAACACTTGGTGGCACTGTTTGGAGAGGCTGTGGGGAGGCCCTGTTTTGTTGGAGGAAGTACATCACAGGGGGTAGGCTTTGAGAGCTTAAAGCCTTGCCCACTTCCAGTTCTCACTCTGCTTTGAGTTAGAGATGCGATTTCTTAGCTTTGTACTCCTGGCACCATGCCTACAACTCAACAGGCTCCAGCCTTGGCTAGGGTCACTTATGCTACTCTGGGGGAGCTAAACCACCAAGCTCTTAATGTACTCAGAGTCTTACAGACAAACATTTTAACGATTAGCCTTGATCGTGGCAGCAGGAATGTTTTCTAGGCTAGACTCCAATCACGGTCCAAATTTAAAAGGGCAGGAAAATGTAGTCGAGTCCCCCCATGAAACAAGCTCTCATACACGTCTACTTGAAAAACCTTTATAGGATGGGAAACTTCAGGATGCAAGGGCTTTGTCTGGAAGTCTTGAGGGTCCTGCCACATCCCAGCCCAAGCAGCTCGTTAAAGCAGAGCCCACTGCCTGGGCATTCTCTCCCTTGAGTATCTCGTCTCAGTGATGGGTAATGTGCCCAGTGCACTCACAGACTTCTTCACCTGTCTTTAATTAGAAAGCCCCAGGCCAAGCCTGGCCCCGCCCACCCTTGCCTGCTCCATTAATCCAGATTGATTAAATAGATAATTGATCATCTGCGTGTCCATTGATTCCCAGACTACTACTGAATGAGGGTGGTAAATGATGCACAGGCCTCATTAGGAGTGTTACAAGCATCCCTTGGGGCCAGCCAGGCCTCAGACTCAGACACAGATAGATGCACATGCCCTTGGCATGCATACCCTGCCATGCTGCCATCAGAGCAGCTTGCTCACTCTGCCCTATAGGCATTGCCTCTGGCCCTTCGTCCCATACACCCCAGAAACCAGCTATGCCTCTAAATAGCCCTCATCTGATCTGCTTTCCACCCACTCTTGGACGGAAGACCAAAAAGAAAAAAAAATGGCCATGGAGTATGGCATGTCTTCCACAAAGCAAATGGGAAATCACCAGCACCCACAGAGTTCAGAGTCTCTCTGCCAACATTCCCAAACTGCTTTTGCTTATATCAAAGAGAGAAAAATCCCATGGATCATTTAGGATAGGCCACAATAAGGAGCTAAGGCTGCAGGAAGTCAAATAGGGCTCTAGGAGCTAAATTCAATGTATGACAGGGCTGAGGTGCTTTCCAGGAGCTCAAGGTTGGGGGGGTCTATCTGGTAAATGATGCTCCCCAAAAGATAAGTTGACATCCTAACCGAAAGACCTATGAACATCCTAAATACCAAATTCCCTATTTGGAAATTGGGTCTTCCCTGATGTGGTCAGGTTCAAAGGAGAGCAGTATGATACTATTTGGGAGATTACATTTTTCTGGAGAAACTCGCCAAATGTATAATTTCACAGGCTTATAGAGCACATTTTTTGTGGATTGCAGTCCCCTTGATACCTGCACAGATGCAGCACTCTGAGTGGTGAGTCTCTGGGATCAGCAGCACCCAGATGCCACATGCCATCTACCTATCTGCCTGGGACTCAGTACCTATGTTCCATTCACCTCCTGCCTGGACCTCAGTCCCACCTACACACGGTCCATACACACGTGCTCCTCAGTACCATGTGTATCCCTTCAAACCCCAGCTGGGTTTCACTATCATATTAACAACCACATTCCCCCCCCCCCACCTTATCTCAATACCACCTGCATATTGTTCGCGAAGAGTTACATCTCCGTACACGTGCACACTGTCTACACCACCCGCGTCTCCCGCGTCTCGGTGCCGCTTGTACATCACCCACATCCATCAGCATCTCAATGCCCCGAGCTCTCTGCCCGCACCCACCTGGGTCTCAGTACCTATCTATTCTGCAGGGTCAAGGCCATAATGCAGAGCTTGGTCCTACTCTTCTGCAAGGGTTAGGACATGACAAACGCATGGAGCCCATGCTCTGCTTGTGGATCTGTGTGCATTTAAAAACACATCCCGTCATGCTTGTAGACATGACCTATGGGTTCAGTCTTGGTATCTGGAATCTGAGCATCAATTATCATTTCCAGTCAACTCCAGGTAGAGTGGCATTTCCATACAGGCAGAAGAGCTGGACACCACAAGTCCCTGAGGGGGCATAGCGATGTCCGCGGAGACCTGGGAATCAGCTTGGCCAATGCCGCAATGGTGATCTGTCACTTGGATGGCTGGTCCTAAGGTGGCACATGACAAAAACATAAGGTGGAAGACCCTCTCTGGGTACTACCAGTCTTTGGGGAACAGGGCTGGAACTTTTGAGGTAGAAGCCCTTTTATTTGCAAATGCATTGCATCGGTGGTAGCTATTCAGAGTAGCTCTCTTGTTTCACCCACAGATACCCAATGAGTTCTTCTATGCAGTAAAGCAGTGGAGGAGGCAGACTGGGGTACAATCCGAGCAAGGAGTCTCTTTTCAGAACTTTCCTCTCCATTGGCCAAGTCGAGTGAAGAAGGAATTTGGACCACAGTAGTTCTAAGGAAGACAAAAGTCACTGCTGACCCCGATATGACATTGATCTCATCTACCTCTGAGAATAGTCAACCTGTGACTCAACAAGGATGTGCCTGCCTTGCAAGAATAGTACATCGACCAAAACCTTTCTTATTTAGTTGCTTCCTATGTGCAGACCGCTGCCCTACCAGTATGTCAGACAGTAAGTACAGGAAGGAGGTTGTGCAGGAGCCCTCCCCTCCACCTGAAGAAGCTGCAAAGCTGTTGTGGAAATGGGGTACCCAAAGGGAAGTCCCTGGCCCACACATACAAGCTAAAGGGTAGACTCAGAAATAGATTTGGAGCCTGTGTTGCCACCCATGGTGCTGACTGGCATGTATTCCTCTCCACACACACACACACACACACACACACACACACACACACACACACGTTAGCCAGCAGCTCCCATCCATACCCACAGTGAGGGAGATAACACATCTGGGCCTGTGTCCTTCTGCAATCTGCCTTTGCAATGTTGGCATCTGCTAGGGAAGCATCATAACATTCAGGAGCTGATTTTACCTCCCCCCTTTCCAAGCAGCTTGTGAGTCCTGGAGACCAGGCCATGATGCAACAGACACCAACTCAGCCAGAACAGCAGCTGGTAGGAGATACTCTGCCAGCATGTGGTACCCTAAGCTCCAACAAATGACCCTATGCAGCTACATAAACAGTACACTTCTGTTTTGATGCTCATATGTGTTTGTTCCACATCTGTTTCATCATTCTACAAAATTATCCCACCATGGGGAATAATGGCACCCCGAGGCCCCCCCCATCCGTCGAGTCTATGACTATGCTGTCGTAAGAGAATCACTATGTTCCATGTGAAGCTAGTATTGACAGTTGGCTGCCCGGGGAAGTGGGTACTCAGAGTCCTCAGTGGGAAGAGGGAGATGGAAAAGAGCTCTGGAGACCTCCTATGAAAAAAGATTCAGGTGCTGTTGAGGCTCTGAAGAAATAGGGACCATCAGCCACGGAATGTGGCACCTCCAAAATTGAAGGGGACAAGAAATGGAGAAGGATTCTCTGAGAGCCTGCAGGAGGAGCCAGCTCTGCACAGAAGGACACTAGCCCAATAAGGCCCACATCAGACATGTGACCTACATGCGGAGGTGATGAATGTGGGCTGCTTTATGTTCTGAGCATGTGCCAGCAGCAACAACAGGGAACCATCCCCACTCCAAGGAGGTCTGGGTTGCACGGATTAGGAAGAGTATTGTAGAACATAGGGTCATGGAGGGTACCTCTCTGAAAGGACACTGGGTGAAGTTCACAGTCAGTGGAGGAAAATCTTTGTTCTTACACCTCCAGCACTAGCTAATAATGAAAGCTCATCACAGAGCTGAAGTTGAGTAAGAAGACCCAACTCAAAGCCCTCCCATCTCAGACTCACTGCTTCATGTCTAGCTGTCTCGGTGCCTAAGGTGAGGTTAACTCATGAACTTTCCTAGGCAGAATGTCATGCATGGATCACTTTCCTGCTCAAGCTTGGGGGTTTAAGTCAGCCCTTCAAAGGAAGAGCCATGGGAACATTGTGATGGGGGGACACCAGCAGGAGCTAAGATTCCAGACTGTTGCTTCAACCTCTCCTCTCCTCACCCTTGTGCTCCCAACAGTAGCCTTTGGCCCAGGGAGATGGGAGGACCTTCTGTAGGCTCGAGCCAGCATCTCCATCCAGACCCAAGCTCTGCCAAGGACTTTATACGTATACAAGGATAGCCCTTCTTAGTTAGTCCTGGACTCCAAGGGCACAGCTTCTAGGAAGGAGCCTTGGGTCTTAGAGACCTGGAGGGCACAGTGAGGGCATGAACAAACCCCTCAGATCCTCCAGATCCAGAGACCTGGAGCCTTGGGCTTGAGCTCATGGCTACCCACTGGAGACTCACAGGACTGAATTCAGGACAAAGCCTGGCTAGCCACCTGCCATACTTATGTGTGGACATAGACGTACACACAGTGACACATTCATTGCAAGCGTATACACAGACATATATGTATGCACATGTAATCGTGCACATCCACAGTGGTCACGTGCATAGCCCTTCACGTGTTTATGTGTGCAAACTACACCCTTCCTGCTGAGCACCCTGGCTGGGTTCCAGCTGCTCCATGTGAGGATTGGCCAGAGGGTGGGAAATCCGTCCACATCCTGTGTTTATGCCTCAGTGCTTAGTAATCCCACTTGCTGTAAACTCCAAGTCAGTGCCTGATGTGCCTGATGTGTCACCAGATAGGGGTATGAGCCTCCCAAGCTCATGGTCAGCCGCCAAACGAAAGACGGGCAGAACAGAAGGGCTGTCATAGTACAAACTGATGGCCCTGGTTAGCTCCTACCAAACCCAAGGCACGGGAACCCACGCACATGACTCCCTCCCAGGACTCCCAGCAGGGAGCTCCTAACAAGGACACAGCATCAGACCGCGAAGGTCTCCCTGAGATGTTTCAGCCCAGAGCATGATTCCCACCTGCACAGTGTAACATGCTGGCTTCCTTTCCTGGAAAGGAACCGTGAAATAAAAGGCCAGGTGTGTAAGAAAGGGCACTGCATGTCTTAACAGCTGTAATCTGCCTACTTGACAGGTAGGAAGTGCCACATACGCCACATACTTCTCTTGGGCTAGAGTATACATTCGGCAGCAATAGGCTCCAGGTGTATCCTCATGACAACAGAGGGTAGCCGCTCCCCCATAATGCAGGAGAAACTGAACTGGGAGATCTCGAACATTAGAACAAAAGTCAGCAGCATTAGATGAGGGCAGTCCCACTTAGTCCTGGGCTCCAAGATCACGGCTTCTAAGAAAAAGCTTTGGCTTGTGGGGCCCCACAGTGAAGGCGGAAGTGATTTCCCCCAAATCCTCCAGACCCAGATCACTGGAGCCTCCGGCATGGGCTCAGGGCTACTCACTGGAGTTTCACGGGGTTGTAGTCAAGACAAAGCCTGGCTGGCTACCTACCCATTCCCTCACGTGACCCATAACACAACAGGCTCTGGATAGCACATGGCAATGTGTCTACCCCTCCTTTCTGCCACTGGGACTTCCTGTAGGCTGCCGGGTTCTGCACAAAAGCAGGATTTGGTGTCTCTTGCCTTCCTCTACCAGCCTGCTTCACTGTTATCCTTGGAGTCCTTGTGACTGGGGTTAAGACAGGAGATGCTGAGAGTCGGGCCGTCAAGAGAAACCTGGAGTAGGTAGAAGGCAAGCTGGTGCCTCAGACACTGGTCACACATTAGGACCCAGCCTTCTCTACAGATGGTGGAAGGGCTCCCAACCTCAGACTGTTTTTTGGTGAGCTGCAGTGTATGTATGCTAGAGGCCTTAGGACAGCGAGGCATCCTGCCCAGAGTTTCATTCTAGTCTACTCGGGTCAATGAGAAAAATCTTCCAACTCAGTGACTGGCCACAGGCATCTCCAGGGGACAAACTGAAATCCTTAACTGCACTTCTGTGTTTCACACGTGTTGTTTCCAACTCGGGCAATCACCCAGCCTCCAAGCTTACTCCCACATCCTTTCCTATTCCAAGAAAGAGACTAATATCTCCAGCCCCCAGCTCTGAGACTCTGGGCAACGTTTTCAGAAAGGCTGTGTGTACAAGAGCCAGTAGAATCCAGGAGATTCTAGGGTGTGTGTCCCTCCGAACCCCCACACAAGACCCGTGAAAGCCCCTCCACAGCTTCAGAGTTGGGCATGTCATCTGTAGAACTTTTTCCAGTCAGCAGAAAGAGAAATGTGGTTTCTAAAGAAAGAACCTTTGGGAAAACACAATTGGGTGGAGATAGAAAATATAAATCCTTTCTGGAGATTAAGAAATGTAGCTAGGGTGGAATGGGCCGTTGAAACTTTAGATGAAGGAGATGCAGTGAGGGAAATAGTAACTAGGGATGAACATTTGGTGAAATCAGAGGCACCATTCAAAGATGTCTGCCTTTTTTTTTTCTCCCCCCTCGATGTGCCTTAAACCTTGAAATGCCTTTTGACAGTTCAGAGTCACAACAAGATCGAGCCGTCTTCAGAGAGTGTGAGAATGAGTTAATGTCACAGAATAACATATATACAACAACAAATCACAGGTTTGGGGAATGTCGCTTAATTGGTAGAATGTCTCAAATGCATGATCCCTGGGTTCAAACCCCAGTACCACACAAACTGGAAGTGGGGGAGGGACACATAACTGTAATCCCAACACTCCAGAGGTAGAGATGGGGGCGGGGAGAGCATATAAAGTTCAAGGCCATACTTGGATATGTAGCCAGTTTAAGTCTAGCCTAGCATACATAAAACCCTGTCTCAAGAACATAAGAAATTATGTCTTACTTTCTTGTATGAATGGGTGGAAAATACACACAAGGATGTGGGCCCCACTAATTAAGAACATCAGGCAATGCATCATTCTCTTGTTGCCTTGGTGACCGTGTTATATAGCAGGCGAGACAGTGGTTTGCCTCTCATAGCCCCAGTAAGTGGCTCTCAGGGACACTGAGCTGGTTCACCTACAGCAGGGGACACTCGCTGTGTGACCAGGGTATCTTCACCAACGTGAATCTGAAGATAGAAGTCACGAGGGCCCATCATAGCTCAAGGAAGAGATGTCATAGGGAACAAGCCAAGATCAAAAGAGAGAGACCATGAAACCCATCACAGCTCTAAGGCAGCCCTGAGGACAAGGGATACCTTCCTCCTATCAGGTATCACAAGGGGAAATGGTGAGGGATGTCCTTCGGTATATATGATTCTCTTATTGGTTGATGAATAAAACACAGGAAGGTAGGCAGGACTATGAGACAAGGAGAATTCTGGGAAAGGCAGACAGACAGAGACAAGAGACACCATGTAGAGACTGGGAAGACAGGCGTTCTATGGTAAGGTAAGGCCGTGTAGAAATACATAGATGTATAAAACAGAGCTAGCCAATAAGAAACCCTAGCCATTGGCCAACAGTTTTATAATTAATACAGCGTCTCTGTGTGTTTATTTGGGGCTGAGAAGAGCGGCGGGGCTTAGTGGAACAAGAGAACTCCAGCAACGGGGAACCATGTTTATCCAAGTTTCTGTTCTCCTCTTCCAGGAATGACGTCTTTCCAACACAACACAATGAGACTAGTCTTTAATATCCCAAATAATTCACCCAAACCTCTATGTTTCTAGGTCCCCCCATAAGACAGTATTGGCTACTGCAAGTCATTCTTTCTTCCCATGAGAGATGCAAAGATTCTGGCTATCTCCCAGGCTGGGTCCGCTCTCCTAGAGTAGTTGCCCTGTCCCTTAAATATGTTCCCTCTCCTTCACTGCCAGAGGTGAGAAACAGGGGCTGATTAAGGCAAGAGGTAGGTCCTTGAGGCCCATCCAGGACTCAGCTCAGAGACCCTCCCCCTGGCTTTATATTCCTGACCCAGGGAGCCAGGGGAGGTCACAGTTACTGTGAATATTTAAAGAGTCTATCCACGGGTTCACGGATAGACTACTGCTGTGCGGCAATCCACACGTACCGCAAATTCTTCCTGGGGACTAGAGAGAGATGGTCAGCATTGGGGCTAGAAGGAAAGAAGATGTTCCACAGGACATTATTGGAGAGATCACGATCAATCTATAGAAATAAATGCTCTTGGAGAGAGGGATCTTGGTGATCAGGGCACAGGGACATTCAGCTCCCCACCTTCTGCCTTGCCTCTTCAGTATTCTGCCTGGGAAAGAAAACCCACTCAGACTGCAAGAAAGGCCACCTGTCAGATTTAGCCAGCAGCTAATTTTTGTCTGCCTTGGGCAGCCCCTGGTACTTACCCTGTCTTGGCTGGGTTCCCTGATCACCTTCTTATGTGTCGGTCCCAGTTCCCCCAAGATGTAAGGATTCCAGGCTTACTGGATAGTTTTATGTCAGTTTGACACAAGCTAAAGTCATCTGAGAGGAGGGAGCCTCAGTTAAGAAAATTCCTCCAGCTGGTGAGATGGCCTAGTGGGTAGGTATGGCCTGAGTTCTACCACCAGGACCCACAGAGTGGAAGGACAAAACAGGTATGTCTAGGTATTCTGTGACCTTGTGACCTCCACGGGCACACTGTGGCATAGACATGTGTGTGTGCATACACACACACACAGAGAGAGAGAGAGAGAGAGAGATACATAGATGGTAGATAGATAGGTAGATAGGTAGATAGATAGATGATAGATAAAATGCAATTTTAAAAACAAAGAAAGAAATGCCTCCATAAGATCAGGCTGTAGGCAACTCTGTATGTAACAGGGCATCTTCATAATCAGTGATTGATGCAAGAAGGCACAGCTCATTATGGATGGTGTCACCCCTTGGCTGGTGGTCCTGGGTTCTATAAGAAATTAGGCAGAGCAAGCCATGAGTAACAAGCCAGTAAGCAGCTCCCCTCCATAGCTTCTGCATCAGCTCCTGCCCCCAGGTTCCTGCCCTGTCTGAGTTCCTGTCCTGACTTCCTTTGATGATGAACAGATGTGGAACTGTGAGCCACATAACCTTTCCTCCCCAACTCGCTTCTCAATCATGGTGTTTCATTGTCACAGTAGAAACCCTAACTGAGACACTGGGCTGCCTCTACCTCAATACCTTATCTCTAGTTAGTTATTAGTCGGCAATGACCCCATTTCTAAACACCCCAGTGTAAGAGAAGCCTATACTGAAATTGTGGGCACCCACCTGCAAAGGGGCCAGACAAAGGGCTGCAGACATGCTGTTTATGTAGTTATAAAACCTTTACACCCAGAGGACTGTTGAGCCTTTGAAAGATAATAATTAGATATTGAATGCCTTGTAATAGACAGCTTCGGTGAGGTGCTATGTTGGTCTCCGAGACGCTGTAAAACACGACACAGCAGGTGTCCCAAAGATAAAGATCATTCCACCATTCTAGTTCTGGGATGCAACCTGAGACCCAGCAGCCCAATGCTGCCTAGCACAGGTCTGGCTCTGATGGGCAGCAGACATCTTCACCTTTGCACACCTTTTACCCGGGTGTCTGTTCCAATTCCACTATCTCTACCTATGCCAGACATATTGGGTTAAGACCACCCCGTGACCTTATCCAGAATAATCGGCCCACAAGGACCCCCATCCCTGAACAGAACCACACATAAGGATTTCAAGATCATCACCCTCTCACCAAATGCTGAGCCGCCATTTCCACAGTGCATGCGTACAGACTTTGATACCCAGGGCCTTTTTTTTTTTTTCAGATGTACCAATAATCTTCTCCACATCTAGATTCCAGACCTTTCCTTTAAACAGGGCAGAGTTTCCCGCCCTCAAGTCCTGGGCTGGACCCCGTACATCAGTTGTGGGCCTCCAGGAAGTAGCCATGACAACATGTCTGAGTCTTCATTGGTCCTCTTTATGGGAACCAACAGCTGTTTGGTAGCCTCGTGGGGATCTTTGTCCTCATTTATCCTAGACAGCTTCAAATAGCCCTGTCTGTCTGTCCACTAGAAAGCGTAGCCCACGACACACCTGCTAGTCCATCTCTAATTAATGACGGTGATCATTTCTCACTTTGACCCTGAATTGAAGGTCAGTGATTGATGTCCCTCTCAGATCATGTTAGGGAAACTCTAAGACCCTTCAGAAAACAAACAGACAAAGAAAAAAAAAAAAAAACAGACAGACAGACAGAGCGTGCACGTTCTTAAGTGTTTTAGAAGAGACACTGTTAACTAAGGAGAGGGTGTTTATGGTGCCTGGTGACAAGTCACAGACGATGCATGTTTGGAGAGGTGGCGATTGGGAGTTTGGTTTCAGCAATTTTAGCTTTGGAGCACAGTTGTGCAAGCAGAGAAACAGGCAGTCTGTGAACCATAGATATGCGTCCTCAGAGATGGAGTGTTTTTTTTTTTTTTTTTAAGACAACTGTAGTGTAGGCATTCAGGGCAGAGGGCACAGTAAGACCTCTGGGATGTCGGCCAGAGAATAACACAGAGAAAGCCACAGCCCGGCTAGGGGCCTAATGGCCAAACCAGCAACACAGAGAAGTGGGCAGCAGCCTCTAGGCCTGACTAGAGCAAGAAGCAAGGAAGGGGACATGTTAGAACTCTTGTGACAGACAGCCAGGCACTAGGAGTGAGGGAGAGCATTATTAGCCCCTGGTGCTCTGCACAGTGAAATGTCAATAAAGCTTATCCCTATGAGTTGCACCGACTCACTTTTCCAAGAACAAATATCTGTTTCTCCTGAGAACAGCAATTGCCAAGGAGAAAGGAAGAAGAGGCAATTCTGATCGGGTCTTGCTGAAGGTACCCTACCAGTAGCTGTCTCCCTCACTGTGAATTGCTTTTCTCACTAGCCAAAAATACTTCACTCTGGTGTTTCTGTGATAGCTAGGACACATGAACATAATTTAGCCAGGGTCTGGGGTTGAAGGACACCCCTAAGGGCTGGATCACTGAGAGACAGGCTAAACTACTTGGCTTTTTTTGTTTGTTTGGTTGGTTGGTTGGTTTTGTTTTTGTTTGTTTTTTCAAAAACAAACAAACAAACAAAAAAACCAGAACCTGGCGGCACACGCAGGCATTTTGTGGGAGCATCCAACCTCAGCCTTGGGTTGGAGCTAGCCAAGGAAGAATAGCCTGACCAGTATAGCCAATGCCTAAGAAAAGCATTAGACTTGGAGGCTGTCCTCAGGATACCCCTCAGCCGTCACGTCCATTTCCGGAAGGTAGCGGACAGCATCTCACAGTGGAGAAGAAACCACCAGAAATGGAGCAACCGTCCCAAGGGCAGGCCACCACAAGGAACTTTAGCGGGAAGGAGGAATGAAAATCTGAGAGCTGCCCTCCGGTCTGGCCCAAGTGCCTGCCTGCATGCTCACACAGGGGCTGTGTGTGTTCTGCCTTGCATAAGGCCATGGAGGGACTGCAGTTGTTTGCATGAGAATGTTCCCCTACGTGCTCAGATGTTTGAACATTCAGCCTCCAGTTAGTAACACTGTTGGGAGCAGGGTGGGGGGGGGGGGGTAGGAAATGCAGCCTTATTGGAGGAAGCATATCACTGGAGGCGGAGTTTAAAGACTCCTCGCCCTCTTTCTAGTTTTTTCTCTCTCTGCTTCATACGTAGGTTCAAGAGGTGAAACTATCTGTTCCCTGCTTCTGCTGCTGTGTGAGCCTGCCATTTGTTGCCGGGTCAACCCTCTGCTGTTGTAGACTCTCTTCTGGAACCATGAGCCAAAATAAAGTCTCTTCCTTGGGTTGCCTTCCTTGGCAACCTAAGTTGCCAGTGTTTTGTCACAGCAGCAGAGATGGGGGTAATACAGGGGCATGCATGCATGCTCAGGGGTCTCTAGACAGGCCACCAGCAACTGAAGCAAACAGGCCCAAGGTTGTAGGAAGATGGCCCGGTGGAGCCTGGGTACTTAGCAGTGAGCAGCCCTGAGGTTAAACAAACCCTCTTCTGCAGTAGCCATTGAATCCCTGGTCTCCAAGGACACCGCTTCCTAGACTGCAGAGAGCTCCACACTGAACCTGGACCACAGCTGCCTCACACGGATCTTCACACTCGAGCATCGGCAAATAAACTGACATGTGAAACTGGGGTCCTAATTACCCTTTCCCCGAAACCAGTGTTTAAACTGGAGGCTGTCCATAGCTGATGCTGGTCCAGTCAGAGCACTGTTAATATTTACTTGATTGACGTTTTTTGTTTGTTTGTTTCTTTCTTTTAATTGGTTTTGTTTTGTTAGATAAGATACCTGAGCTAGTTTACAACTTGTGACCCTCCTGCCTCAGCCTCCAGAGTGCTTGGGTTACAAGTATGTACCGTTGTATCAGAATCATTTTCTGAAGGCGGAAATGACATCTGAAAGAGGACTGTAAGGTTGAAGGGACAACTTCCAATTTCCAAAGGCATTGCTATGTCTGTATGATCCCTGCTGAAGATGCCACATTCCCTGAGGCCCCCAGGCAGAAGCCAAAACTAGCCACTGGGCCCACAAGGATTCTGGAAGGATGAGAGGTGTGAAGACAAATCCATAGAGTCAGTAGAGGGTCAGAGAAAACGACCCAGACCCCTGGCTAGACCTCCTCCGGCCAATTTGATTCAACAGTCAGCAGAACCTCTGACCCTGGTCCTTCCAGGGCCTCAGTGGCAGCACACTGCCACTACGTGTAAGCAACGACTCTTCAGCCCGCTTAAGGGAACACAGGGCCAGGCAGGTGTATGTCACTCTGCTCTCTACCTCCTCTTTTTCCATAGGCAGTGAGACGTTATCTCCACCAGGGAGGTCACGGGTCATATTCTACCTAGCTCGCTCGCTCTTGCTCTGCCCAAGAACTTGAGGTCAATGGAAGAGCAATGTTCAAGGGAAACTGTGGAGAAATGGCAAATGACAGGACAGTTCCCATGTCTGTCTCCTACTGTGCTGCAGCTGTCACTAGAAAGCGGTGAGAGCCACCCACTCAGCCACTCAGTGCAGCCCCGCCTCGCCTGCTGTAAACAGCTATTATTGCTGATCAAAGAGTTACAAGGACTTAATTACAGAGCTTAAAAAATGAAGGAATGGAGAGGGTTTGCCCGATAGGAAACAAAACGTGCAGTAATTTCGCTCTGGCTTATTCTCCACATCTAGCAGGGTCCTCACCCTTCCCCTGCCCTGCCGTGATCCAGAGGCGGGACTATCCCAAGCAAAGATGATGATGAGTTGGTAGCACACACCGTCCACCGAGGCGATCAGAAGTGAGATTTCACAACCCGAGTGGACAGGAACTAAATCTAGGATGGGATGGGTGACATAGGAAAGGAGGTAGGGCGCAGACAGAAGCTCTGAGCTTGTCACGTAAAAATGGGAGCAAAGAAGGAAACTCCGTCTCAGAGCCATCATCTCTGAGGCTCAGATCCAGGTCAGGCGCCTTCAGCCAGAGACGGCAAGAAGAAGAAACATTAGCCCTAGACCAGTGCCTCACCTGCTTGTTACCTACCAGTCTAATCGGTGAGCCTCCTAAATGCCACTGTCACCATGTCCAACACCAGTGCCAGGACCAAGCCAGAGCTGTCACGTCCCAGAGCACAACTGCAGCATGACCAGGTCTCCTGAATGACCCAGGGCCTGAACCTACACACGGGTGTTCTTCTGGTGATGTCTCACTGACAAGTGTCCGTCTTCCCTCACCCAGTAGACACAAGTTCCCAGTTTTCCCCCTTTGATATTGCAGTGGAAGCAGTGTGTGTAGTGGCTGCAGGCTACGACTCTCTGGACTCGTATCTTGTCCAGTCTCTTCTGTCCCAGAGAGTCTGAGAACGAGCATACACAGCGGCTCCCTTTTCTGGGCTACTTGAGGCAGAGAGACTGGTTTCCTAAGAGGAGTGATCTGCATAATTAGATTCTCACACCACAGGCCCAGGGCACCAGGCAGACACGCTTTGAGGCCCGTGTGCCAGATACAATCATCTCTCTTCTTTAGCTTTTTCTTATTTTTTTCCCTCTTCTCCTCCTCCCATTTCTTCTTTGCTGCTTCTCTCCCTCTGTCTCCCCTCCATTTTCCTCCTATTCTTTCTTCCCCACACTTCGCTCGATCGCTTTAAAGCATTGGCACTTGAAGCCTCAATTAGTCACAGACTTGCTATGTAGCCAGGGTTGGCCTTGAACCCCTGATCTTCCAGCACCCACCTCGCAAGTGCTGGGATTACAGACATGCACCACCATGCCCAGCTGTATCGTTTAAAACCCGATCTCTAGCTCCGAGTGTCAGTGAGTGAAAGGTATCAGAACTGCGTTGTTTGACTCAACCAGCTTCCTTGGGTGTGTCTTGCTCACTCACTAGACAAATATTTGCCCTTGGCACTCGTTAAAATGTAGATATTGTTACATCCAATTTTTCATTCTCGGTTTTTAACTCTCCTGATTAAGATTACCGGGTAAACCGAATAGCCAAAACGTGTATCTCACAATTTGGAACAAAACGCCAAGAAATGTGAAACCCCAGAAAATCTCCACAAACACTCGGCAGCTATGAAATCACTTCACCGGATTTGGATATCCCTCCAAAAGGTCATCTCTCAAGAGGAGACTTTTACAGGCAGCCTGCCGTCGCATTGCAAGCTCATACAAATTAGCACGACGTTGGCCTGTTACCGGTGTCTTTGAAGTAGAGCTTTAAAACTAAGACAGGGTCTTCTTCTTTATAGATTACAGCACCTTTAGCTATGCTTTACAGCCATGGAAACACATCTTTTCTAAGACCACAGAAAAGATCATATATTGGGTTGTTTCCCATCAAAATACTGAAGAAAGGACAAGACAGTCTAGGAGTAAAGACCGGTGACGCCACCCTCAAAAAGACAGAATTCCTGAAGAATTCACAGCCAGGTTCCCCAATTCTCCCTCCTATCCCTTGCCTCCGAGGAGACAAGGGTCTGGCCTCCAAGAGCCCTGATCCCTGGGACCCACCTCAGCCAGATCAGAACCAGCAGAGGGGTCAGGTCCTGGCAATGCAGTGTTGGCAAGAGATGGCCTGGAAACGATAATGCAGAGAGCATCAGAGGTACTGAGTAGCCAAAGCTCCCCAGAAAGCAAAAGCTCAATATCTGAGAGGTAAGTCACTTTTCCCCTGTGTTCAGCCACTGTGTCAGTTAGGGGTTCAAATCCCCAACACCATACAGAAGAGATGGCCAAACAAGTTAAACTTAAAGAGCTAGCCAACCCTGTCACACTTTGATTAGTAAGTAGAACATCTGTACCTCACACTTGTCTCCCAGCCATTGTCCTTACTAATAGCCTTGCAGCCAGGCTGGTCCTAAGATGACCTCCAGGAGTGGCATTGGTATGGGTCACAGAGCCCTGCCCCACCTGGTTGTTTTAGTTTTGTTTTGTTTTCAAATTGGTTGATAAACACCCAGAGCCTGGGAGATAGCAGAACTACCCTTACTGCCTGCCCACCTATACTCAGGAAAACCTGTTTCCCACTGGCCTAGAGGCTTTTCTCCCTGGAGCCTCCTTCTCCTGTCAGCCTCAGCTGAACCAAAAAAAGTTCGCAATCAGAGGGACCTCTGCAGGTTTACACAGGTTTGGAAGGAGAAGCCCTAGGACGAAGAGCAAGGCCAGAGCTTGAGTACCCCCACCCCACCCCTGTAGCACTGGAAACAAGCCCCGGGGCACTGTCCTCAGCAGGACAATGAAACAATAGTAAGACACCCTGAGATACTCATCTAGAGTCAGCCCCAGGCTCTCGACTCAACTAGGCTAATGAGATTTTAGCCCAAAGCAACCCATCATCTATTGTTTTCTGTTGTGTAGGTAGCCTAATCTTGTGAGTGGGGAAAGCCTCTGTGGACAACAGGCTAGCCTAGCAAGGGTTTTTTGTTTTTGTTTTTTTTTTTTTTAATTGTTGTTGTTTTGTTTTTATTGGGTTTTTTTTGTTTGTTTGGTTGGTTTTTTTTTTTTTTTTTGGAAGACAGCTTGCAGGGTCACTAACTAGTATAGAACTCATTTGAAGCCTTCGTTCCTCCGAGGAGCCATCGCTCTAGGCTCTGCAAAGACAAGGAAGTTGCTACCCAATTCCTTGCCTCTCTCTGTGTTCCAGGAAGAGAGCAGCGACCAGGTTAGCCATCTGCAGGCACCCAGTAGCAGGTAGATGTCTGACTGCTCATATCCCTGGGGAGGGATTCAGTTTCCAGTCCCTGTAACAGAACCCCAAGGGGACTGCTGTCACTGGGATCAAACAGCTCACTTTCTTCAAAGGGTCCTAAGCTGCCTTGACACAGGCCAAATCGACCCATATCTTAGCAGTCCTCCGCAGGACACATGACCCTTTCTTTGGGCTTCCTGTGGTTTTGATCATGGCAAGAACATGAAAAATACCAAAACCAAGTCCCTCCCTGGAGGCAGAATCCTGTTGAGAAAAGACGGCTGCTCTCATTATACAGACTCCAATTATCAGGCTAAGCCATGACCCCAGACACATGGATCAGCACCAAGCTTGCTTGCTCCCTTTTACAATACCAGATCTTTTGGATCCGAGGTAGGAGAAAATGGTCACTGACAGCATGAAGACCTTATAGAAATGTCCCCAAGGAGGACAATATTTGGTGGAATCCTTGGTCAGATGCCACAATAAACACGGGGCAGATACTACATGGTAACAGAATTGTGGCCTCCGTGGTCTCCTGACTATTTCTCTATTGGGAAGATAACAACAGACATCTGGGCATTGGTGGCACACACCTTTGATCCCAGCACTCAGGAGGCAGAGGCAGGCCAGATCTCTGTGAGTTTGAGACCAGCCTACAAGAGCTAGCTAGTTCCAGGACAGCGTCCAAAACTACAGAGAAACCCTGTCTCAAAAACCCAAATCATGTCCCTTGGCCATCCCTGCTAACAGCCACATGGTCAGGCCAGTTCCAAGACTGTGGAGGGCTATATTGATAAGGGTCACATAGCCCTACAGTACTGGTGCATAGCACTTGTGGGGGGCCTGGGCTTTTTCTAACTGTGATTGGCTGATAAGCCGGCCTAGCATTCAGTAGAGCTACCCTTCCTGCCTGCCCACCTGCCCAGGACTTAGCGAAGGAAACATGCCTCTCACCTGCTCAGAATAGCCCTAATCTCTGTCCTTATCTTGATGTTGTGGGTTCTCAATCTGTGGGTCGTGACCCCTTTGGGATCAAATGATCCTTTGACCGTGGTTACCAGATATTCGCTCTATAATTCATAGCAGTAGCCAAATTACAGTTATGGAGTAGCAACAAAAGTGATTTCGCAGTGATGAACTTCAGAAAACAGGAAAACAGCCGCACGAAAGGAGCTCTAGTCCTCAGACCTACTGATATTGCAGAATCATGATCAGGGCTCTGCCGTCCCTCAACTACAACAGCTTACGCCGTGGTGGGAACACATTCCACGGCGTCCATGGAGAGATATGGAGCCTAGCTGGCTGATTTTGGTTGTGAACTTGATTACACCTGGGATCAACTAAAACACAAGCGGCTGGCCACACCTGTGAGGGGTTTTCTAAATCAGATCCTTGAAGGTGGAAAGATTCACTCTGAATCTGGGACACGCCTTCTGGTGGCAGCCCATGTAAAAGGACACAGAAGAAGAGAGCTTTGGTTATTTGCCTGCTTGCTCTCACCGGCAAGTTCATCTATCCTGCTGCTGGAGCATTCCTATGAGGAAGGAGGTTCTAATATAGACTGGAGGTCAGCAGCTCTAGAAATCCTCCAGAACTACAGCTCTACATTGGGACTGCTGATACATATAGCCTTTTGGCCTAAAGAAATGTCAAATTCTTGGCCTTTCCTTTGATAGACAGTCATTGTGGGGCTAATCAGACTACAGTAGCCTGTAAGCCATTCTAATAAACTTCCTCATGCTCTCAGTTCGGTCCCTTCAGAGAACTCTGGCTAATAGAGAGCCCTTCCATAATGTCTGCAGTAGCCACAAAAATGTTCATCGTCCATCGTTGTGCTGACCCAAGGACAGAGACAAAGCAAGCACTGAGTAAGCATCCTGTGCCTATCCCTGGAAAGGATCCAATGCACCCATTTCAAGCCCTCAGCAAGTGCTGCCTCTCGCCGCAAAGCTGGAACATTAGGAAGGCCCACCTGCCTCCAGCCAGGCCAGAAACATTCTTCCCGACTCATCCTTACCACGGTGGTTTATTTTACACCCACTATGCAAGACAGGAACTAATAAAGTTCTTACTGTGTACCCAGTACAGAGAACTCCCAAGTATGAGCAGAACTCAACTTCTGTCCAGAGCAGCAAGACGTACTAGGCTACAGGTAAAGCCACAAGCCACTCGGCAATATGTAGATTAATAGAAATGTGTTCATTTAAAAGCAGGAGCTAGTTAGCAACAAGCCTGAGCAATAGGCCAGACTGTGTAATTAATATTAAGCTTCTGCGTGATTATTCGGGACTGGGTGGCCAGGAAGTGAAACCTCTGCCTCCATTTACAGAACTGGCATACAGCAGGCCAGGAAGGGTCAGGAGATTTACTTATGCCTTACAGAACAGGGAATCTGTAGGCTCTAATGACCAACTGAATGGGTGCAATGGAGTTGTGGGCTGTGGGAAGAGAGGATAACTGCCCAGGAGGGAAAACTCCAAAGTAAGACAGGCTGAATGTCAGGAAACTATCCATCTTCCCCCTCAACAGCCACTTAGGACAAGAACTCTTTCTATAGCTCAAGTGGTCTCAAACTTCCTTTCCTAGGCTCCTAAGTCCTAGAATTACAGGAACGTCCCACCGTGCCCCGCTTTTGAGGCTCGGTTTTTACTGCAGAATTCACTTCACCAAAATAATACACAAATCCGATCTCTCTTTCTTGTCCTTTATATTTATTTTCCCATGGCTAATCTGGTGTCTCAGCTCACACCCTAACGCTGACTCTCAGCTAGCCGCTCTTGAGGCTGAACCGTTCTGGAGCCAGCTGACCCGAGACCCATTTCTGTCCCCTTCTTTCCGCTCCACACTAGAGGAGGGCTTGCTTAACAGACCTCAAAACTGACAGATGTTAAGCTTGAGACTAGCCAGTGGCATAGGACAGGGCATGAGCCTCCTACTCAGCACTGGGCAACGGCCCTCTTAGCCCTGGGAAGCCCATATCCAGCTTGTCATCTTGGCTATAAAGATCCAGAAGGTTTTTCTCCCTTGTTCAACTTCGCGTCTTTCCAGACACTTACGATTCCCTGCCTTCCTTCCTAGAGTAGTCCCACAGCATCAGTCCAGGCCTTCTTTAGACTTTCTCTTGCCATACCTTCTCTAACCCAGGCCTCTTGACCCTTCTTCTCTAAGCTCATAGCATCAAATGCTTCTCTAGGGTGTTTCCACGCATGTGCTTCTGATATGTTTGTGCAACTACCTGGTCAGTATTGGTCCCTCCCATAAATTGCAAAACCTAATTTGGCAGAGGCCGGTTTTGGTTTGGCAACCCACCATGTGCTATAACTTGTGTAACTAAGAACCTACTAACGTAGAATGAGCATGTGATGATGGAAAGGAAATAGGGACTTTGTATGCAACAGCAAAGCTGGATGAATGAAGGTCGTTCCGATGAAGAGTGTCTTGGTTCTGGGCCATCTGAGCCAGGGTAAGAGTGTCACACAATCCTGAAAGCGGACATACCGACTAGGGAAACCTCCACATCGAGCTTGTTTATAAATGAAGAGAGACGGAGGGTTGAAGCAGGAACCCACAAAGTCTGTTCAACAATTTACTAAGGGGTGCAATGGAAAAACAGATCCGTGGATACAGAACAAGGTAGCCGCCGCTGCTGATCCAGCTGCTGTTTCCCCGCTATTCTGCCCCCAAGGGCGATGGAGGCTTGCTTCTTCTCCACCCACCCAAGAGAGAGAGCATGTGCCCCCTCTCCTGAGTTTTATCCCATCGCTGTATCTATCCATAGAAAAACCATACCCATAGGGCTAATCGCCCCAAATGTCATTGGCCAAAATGGATCAAATTCCTACAACAGAGTGTGCAACCATCAAAGCCTATGACATGGCTCAGGGGGCCCAGTGGCTGACTCCAGAGGCACAGTCCCAGAAGGGAAGATCAGCAAAGAACACAGGTAACTCACTGTTCTCTTGTTAGTAAAACTAGACTCACAACAGCTGGGACAACCGTGGTGTACTTGAACACTCCCAGTGTGGACCTGGCTGTGGAAGGTCACTGTGGAGCCTTAGCCCAACATGTGCTGAAGATCCACAAATGCAAGTCAAAGATTGAAGGTAGAAAGTGGGGGGGGGGCAGAGTGTCACACGCAAAAGGCCCATGAGATGTGCTTTGCAAACACCACAGGCCACAGAAGTGCTACCTATCCAGGGCTCAGATCCGGAGAGGGGAGTTCAGAAACGGTAGTAGATGGGCCGGAGAGACAGCTCAGCGATTAAGAGCACTGACTGCTCCTCCAGAGGACCCGGGTTTGATTCCCAGTACCCGCAGGGCAACTCACAAATGTCTGTAACTTTGGTTCCATGGGATCGACACTCTCACGCAGACATACATGAAGGCAAAATACCAGTGTGCATAAAATGAAAATAAGTAAATTTTTATAAAGTGGGAGCCACAGGAAGGGAGTGCAGCCTGGGAAACTATGGCCTTCACACCATAGTCAGAAGGGGTCATATGTGATGCACCTGCCCTTCCAAACCGTTTATAATAATGTTAGGAAGAAACAGCAAAGTGTGGTTCCTGATGCTTACTTGAGAGATGATTAAGATGACAAATTTGGTTATGTGTATATTACCACAATAAAAAAAAGATGGAAAAAACATACTTTATTCAAAACTTCGGTAAGCGGAATTTGTATGACCCCCCCACCTCTCCAGTTCCCCAGATTGTGAACTGCTTCTCACCCCACATTTCTATAGAGAAGAAAGATGATGCTCTCTTAAGCTCATGTCCCCACAGCATTTATGAGGCTAGAACCCAGGAACATCTAGAAACAGCCTCCTTTCTGAGTGCAAAAAAAGAAAATTCTGTCAAGGGCCCCGGCAATGATGAGTCCACAGGCACCCAAGCTCATTAAGCAGTGATCAAGACAGAAAATGTTGCTTAGGGTTAATGAGGGACTGGTGGCTGAGAATACACAGCTGACAGCCTGGGACTCCTGCCAGGTCCCACCCCAAGGCAGTCAGTGCTGTTGGGAGCAGAGAAGGACCCAGCCCTGAAGGGCAAGGATCACCCCACCTCCTGGAGGCCAATGTTCCCTTTCCTGTCTGCAGCAAACCCCTTACCTTCCAGCCAGGCCCAGCTGGAAACTGCAGCCTGCCTGCATTCCATCCCTTGAGAGCCTCTCAACCCCTTGGACCCATGGACACCTAATTAAAACAAATTAATGATCTGAGGCAGAAACTGTGTTTAATGAAGCCTCGCTTGGGGCTGCACAGGTGCCAGGGCTGTTTGTCTACAAATAAGCACAGCCCTGACCACCTGCTCCCTGCCTGCTAAGCCCGCTTCTCAGAGATTCCTCACCTTCACCCCCTCACACCACACCCCTCCACAGACCATGGAGTGGCTTGGCATGTCCATCCACTGCCCAGCCACCTTCTCTGCTCAGCTGGGATCCTCAGAGTTTCCCCTTTTAAAGTTCCAGTTAGCTCTGGCTATCTCCAGGTTAACCAGTACCAGGATGGGGTTTTTATGAGTTGAGCCAACAGCCCAAAGGAGCTACCAGTAAAAACAAACAAAAGGTATCCTTATTGTTGTTGTTGTTACTGTTGTTTTTTTCTAAAACAGAGTTAGATCCACCTGGAAGTCTGTCCCAAAGAATTGCCTCAACATTCATTTTAGACCTAGTATTTGTTGTTAATTACATCACTGTTATGATAAAGAACAATCTTGTTTTAAAAACAAATCTCTACTTTGTCTCCAGGAATGTCAGAAGCTACACCCATGAAGTTTTCAATAGACATGCTGTCTTAGTTAGGGTTTCTATTGCTGTGAAGAGACACCATGACGACAGCGAGTCTTACGAAGGAAAACGTTTAATTACGGTGGCTCGATTCCAGTTCAGAGGTCTAATCCCATCATCATCATCATCATGGTGGGAAGCGAGGCAGCATGCAGGCAGACATGGTGTTAGCGAAAGAGCTGAGTGAGAGAGTCCTTACATCTTGACTCACGGGCAACAGGAATTGGTCTGAGATAGTGGGTAGAGGGCAGTACCTTGAGCATACATGAGACCTCAAAAGCCACCTCCACAGTGACACACTCCCTCCAATAAGACCACACCTACTCCAATAAAGCCACACCTCCTAATGGCACCACACGTGCTAACATGGATGAGCTGGGAGGGTGGTTTATGGGGGAGGGTCCTAGGAGGCCTGGACCCTACGATAACACCACAGGCAACTAAGGATTACTGAGGGCAGGAGAAATTGTCTTCCCCAGGGAAGAGCACACCAACTGATTATTCAAAACTGATGTCCTGGAAAATAGTAGCATTGTACAAACTAAGCAGGTTGTATGTAGGCATATGTGTACATCATATGTAATATATGTATGCATGTATATATCTAAAATGACAGTTAATAATAATAATAAAAGAGGCCATGGATTTGAAAAAGACCAAGGAGGAGTATATGGAGAGGTTTAGAGGAAAGACAGGGGAGGAGGAAATGATGTAATTATATTGTAATCTCAAAACAAAAGGAAATAACTAACATAAGAAAGAGGATGCCCTACCCCCACATCTGACAGAGGGCTGACCTCCAAAATATACAAAGAACTCAAGAAACCAGGCACCAAAACACCAAATAACCCTATTAAAAAGCGGGGTACAGAACTGAAGAGAGAATTCTCAATAGAGGAATCCAAAATGGCTGAAACACACTTAAGAAAGTGCTTACCATCCTTAGCCATCAGGGAAATGCAAATCAAAACAACTCTGAGATACCATCTTACTCCTGTCAGAATGGCTAAAATTAGAAACACCAATGACAGTTTATGTTGGAGAGGATATGGAGAGAGGGTAACACTCCTCCACTGCTGGTGGGAGTGCAAACTTGTACAGCCATTTTGGAGACCAGTATGGTGGTTCCTCAGGAAAATGGGAATTAGTTTACCACAGGACCCGGCAATTCCACTCTTAGGCATATACCCAAATGATCCACATCCATGCAATAGACATCGGTTCAACTATGTTCGTTGCAGCATTATTTGTAATAGCAAGAATCTGGAAGCAACCTAGATGCCTCTCAGCTGAAGAATAGATAAAGAAGATGTGGCACATCTACACAATGGACTACTACTCAGTGGGGGGGGGGGGAACAATGGAATCTTGAAATTTGCAGGCAAATGGATGGAACTTGAAGAAACCATCCTGAATGAGGTAACCCAGTCACAAAAAGAGGAACATGGTATGTACTCACTCATATATGAATTTTTAGACCAGCCTATAATTCACACTGTCAGACAAGCTAGGATACAAGGAGGATTCTAAGAGATTCATACAAGGTCCCCCACATACAAGATCTCCTGAGCATATTGGGAGAGGGGGCAGTGAGTGAAGAGGGAGTTAGGAGAAAGAGAAGGGGAGGAGAGGAGAACATGTAGGACCAGGACTGAGTTGGGGGACGAATAGACAAGAGTAAAAAAAAGCATACCATAATAGAGGGAGCTATTATAGGTTTTAAGAGAAATCTGGCACTATGGAAATTTCCAGAGACCTATAAGGATGGCCCCAACTAACAATCTGAGCAACAGATTTATGGAGAGGCTACCATAAATGCCCTTCCCTGATAATGAGATTATAACTAACTTTATGCCATCATAGAGCCCTCAGCTGGTAGCTGAGGGAAACAGAATCAGACACCCACAGCTAAACACTGAGCCGAACTCCTGGAATCCAGTTGCAGACAGGGGAGGAGTGATAAGAAAAGGGGTCAAGACCAGGCTGGAGAAACCCACAGAATCAGCTGACCTGAACAAGAGGGAGTTAATGGACCCCCAGACTGATAGCTGGGAAACCAGCATTGGACCAACTCAGAACCCCCTGAACATGGGTCTCAGTTAGAAGGCCTGGGCAGTCTAAGGGACCTCTGACAATGGAACCAGGGTGTATCCCTGGTGCATGAAAGGACTTTGGGAGCACATTCCCCATGGAGGGATACTCCCTTAGCCTAGAGACAGGAGGGAGGGCCTAGACCCTACTCCAAATGACTTGACAGATTTTGATGATCCCTTCTGGAAGGCATCACCATCCCTGTGGAGTGAGGGGGAGGGGATGGAATGGGAGGGGAAATTGGGGGACATGGGAGGGAGGGAGAGGGAAATGGGATCAATATACAAAATAAGGAAAAATAATAAATATATAAAAAAAGAAAAGAAAAAAGGGAAAGAAAGAAAGGAAGAAAGGAAGGAAGAAAAGAACAAAGGAAGGAAGGAACGAAGGAAGGAAGGAAAGAAGGAAGGAAGGAAGGAAGAACCTCAGTTCTAACACTGAAATATCATCTCTTGGGTACAGGAGAGCGTGTTCCGGGAAAATGCTCTAGCAAACAAAACCCGTTTTAAAACCTGAACTTCTAGATTGAGTATTTCCACATACCCTTAATAGATATCTGTAGAACAGTTACACAAAGACTGCTTATGTCATTAACTTAGAAGTATATTGGTAAAGATGAAGGAAGAAAGGGAAGGCAAGAAACGTGACCGAGGAAGAAAGGAGAAATCCACACATTACGGAAGAAGCAGGACAAGACAAGTCTCCAGTCCAGGCAGCCCTCTACACTCCTTACCTCTGGCAAGTACTGTGCCCTCCAAACCCAGTCCCTCCACACACACTCACTCCCCAGCCAATGGTAGCCTTGCATGACTTAGCTGTCCCAAACTCAGTTATTTAGAAAGAGGGAAGGTATATATGTAAGGGTCAGAGACACTCAAGAAGTTGATGGCTTCCCCAGGGTCAAAAACTCCCGATGCATCGGAAGTGGCGCTCTGTGGTACTCCCACATCCCGGGAGAACAGACTAAGCTCCCACCGTGCCTGAGGTAGAGCACAGAGTCCATAGCACTTCCAGGGGACATATGGATATTTTTTTATTTTAATAAGAAAAGAAGATATTTAGGGTCAGTGGAAAAGAATTTTATTCTGCGACACTGATGTGTTCACCCTTCCCCTGTGCAGGTGTTTTGTGGAGATAAAGCCTGTGCTGTCACAGTAAGGTCTTCTGCACCTGCCAGCATGACAGCTCGTGGGACTTACTGGTCCAGCAGCAACAGCTTATAGGTCTGTAGGAGCATTTGTGGTCTTACAGCTTATGTAACAGCCAGTCAGCATGGATCTCAGAAGCCTTCTGTGTTCAGGAAGGACACACAGTTCTCCGTCTCACTGGCCCCGTGGTCTGAGCGTCTCCCGGAAAGGTCTTCCTGAAAGTGTCTCTGCTAGTGGCAATTTCTAGTAAACTTCCTGTCCAGTGCTCTCGGGGACTTATCCCAAGGACAGGAAGAAGCTGCCACAGTCACACATGTGGGCAGGGTGCTACCTGCCTACCTGGTCACTGTCACTGCCCTCAGTGACCGCCCAGACCCCTGGCCTGTGGGGACAGAACAGAAACAAGCCCATGCCCGCTTCCCCCTACAGCTCGCCTACCTTCCTCTGCCCTGCATTCCTGGCCTGGCCTACAGCTTCAAATTCCTACCATGCTGGAGGCAGGAGTATTTATTTGACTCAGGAATTCACTTTCTCACCTGGCCTGTAGCAGCCTGAACCCAAGGGGGCCCGGGGGCTCACCACAGGTCTAATCTGCTCTCAGGTAGCGGCTCAGCAGCCTGTGACTCAGGGAGGGAAGTCCCTGAGCTAGAGACCATTAATTTTTAGACCCAGGAGGCCAGGTGGCACCCATTCTGAACATCAAATAAGTCGAAATGAATTTGCTGCATACCAGGCCTCTGAAGACAAGTTGGCTCACAGCTGTCTCTCAAGCCGGTCTCTGGTGTCCCCGGGTGTGCAGGGGCAGAGCTGACATTGGGCTTGAGGATCGCTGTCACCCCGCAAGAATGTTATCTGCTGGGAAGGGCTCGAGATTATGTGAAGCAACCTAGTCGTGCAGAAGGTGCAGCTTCCAAAATCAACAGCTCAGAGGGAACAGCAACCGAAGACGGAAGAGTCACCTAGAGCAATCCTGAGGCACAGGTCACGCCCGGCACTCCCAGTGTTTGCTTGCTGTGGAGCAGGCCCCAGCTTACACGCTAATCTTTTTGGTGAGCATCTCTTCCTGCCAGATGCAGAAGGTTGCCTATAAAGGGGCCTGCCTAGGAATCCAGGGTGTCAACACTCATGCCCAGCCCCTGCTCTGTCTCCACCCACCCACCCTGGACTCACCTTCCCAGGCAGACTTCGCCCGTAACATTTGAGAGTCTTCTTTATATGCACAGGCTTTGTACACTTAGACTTTTCACTGCTATTTGTATTTTAGTTTTTGTCACGTTTTTTTAATAACTAGAATCCTGTTTAAGAGTGTATTTCTCTCAAATAGCAACCATTTACCAGAAAGTGGATCCAGAGGGCTAATGGTATTAAGCCATCATGGTGACATTCACAGTGGGAGAGACACGGGCTCTGCTCTGTTCGCTGGGAAGTCTACCTCAGGTCTGGTACTTCCCCTTCATCCTTTTTGGCTGTGGGGCCCACCCTGCCCCTAGGTGCTGTAGAAGAGGGGCAGGCCCACATCAGAGGGCGAACTTGAAAAGCGGAGCCTCCTATATTTCATAACCTTTCTAAACCTTGAACAAGCTCACACTTGCAGGGTGGAATCTTCCTGCCATGGCCCCTGTTCCTGGCACCTTCACAACTTCTGCAATATTATCATGGCCTGGCAAGCACCTACTCTTTGCAGATACCGGCAACCCCATCCTCTCTGTTGACATGTCAAAGCCAAGAGCTTAGGGAAGAGCTCATCCCAAAATGACTCCTGGAGCCCACAGCTGGTGCAGACAAAAACAAACACAGTCTTAAATCATATTTGACAAATTCATGAAATAAAGATATGCTCCATAAATGGAGTCCCAGAGTGCTCCTCATTTTTTATCTTCATCTGCCTCGACATCAAATTCCCTGTGTTCCACTGGTTTCCACGTAACAGTGCAGTTTATGTTTTTCTAAAGAAACCCATGATTTTCTTTCGGCTTACAAAGAAAATACTTTTCCATATGACCAGGCCAGCGGACTCCTTCCTGATTTCCTGTAGTTCCCTTTTTAACAGGGCATCCTTTCCACCATTTCCTGTCAATTTGTGCCCTAACTTTTGGGGTCCCCAATGCTCTGGCTTGTCCAGGACTTTCCCTAGTTTAACTCTAGAAGCCCCTGACCTGTAGCAATGCCTCCTGGGTACCCACCATGATTAGTGACCCCTTTACTGTCCATAATTAAGTGTGCTTAGTTTCTATTACAAAAGTATGCTTTTAAAACACAATTTTTTTTAAAACTTCGTAAGATAATTTCTAGGGAAGGACAGAGAAACACAGCAAGAAGACGTAGGAATTGAACCAACCAAAATCCTGAGGGAAGAATAAAGTCACAGGTTTTCCCAACAGCAGTATCACTCTCTTTTCCAAAAAAAAAAAAAAAAAGTCTCACTTTCATCTATGTACAGTATAGTTTCAGGCCAAGAAGGTGGATAGTATTTACCAATAGGTCTCCCTTCTATATTCCTTAGACAGAAACAGCAAGGGGTGGTTAAGAAGGACCAGATCACGGAAACAGACAATTCATCCATAGATATCACCTACTAATTTACCCTCTATTGTCCAGGGCTCTTCTCCCCTGGGACAGACAGTGGGCTCACTTCCCCGGGGACAGAACCCTGCAAGGATGATGACAATGGCCTCTGCCTAGTTCCAAGAACTTGCACGGAAACCAAGGGCCAGTAGTCCAGTGTCAGCCTAATCGCCAGGGCTTAGCCCTGAGCACACAGAATGTGAGAATCCTATACACTGTTGCTTTGTTCCCCCAGAGGGTGTCAGCTGGCACATTGTCATGGACCAGAGAGGTGACTGACACCTGGCCAGCCAGTTTCCAGAGCAGTACACAGCAATGTCCTATGCTCATCACAAGGCAGCTGACCATCTGGTCATTAAAGGTGAGCCACTGCTAGCACTCAATTCTATTTTCCATCTTATCTCAGGAGTTCTGGTGCCTGAGAAAGGGGCCCCCAGGGTGAATATGGCTAAAGTTCATCCTTACACCTGCTCTGATCTTGGGCGGAGAGAAAATGAGTATGACTGAGAGAAAGCACACGCATTTGCACACGTCTATGCATGCGGGCATAGATAGACACACGTGTGCCCATGCAGGCAAAGAACTAAAGAAGCGGGCATTCAGAACAGTGGAGAATGGAGACCAGATGGGTCCAGGGATTATGAAATAATTGATAAAGTAAGTCACGGAAGACAGGAAGAAAGCAGAATGTCTGCGAAAGGTTAAAGACAAGAAAATTATTATGCAAAAAAGAACAGTGAGGAGGTTGCCCAAGGAGTGGTCTACTTACTGACCATAGTAAAAGCAGGACCTGATCTCCCAGCAAGCTCAGACACTGCCTGCCACTCACTCACACACTCGCCCACATAACTTAGACAAGACACACTTCCAAGCCATTTCTTGCCTTCGGAAGCCTCCCAGGAGTGTAGTGCATGGGGCTCTAGGGCTGAACACAGCAGGAACAGGTCCAAACCTCCAATACTTACCTTTCCTAGCAGGTTTCCATGTTCCCTCTGAGCCAGGCCCTTGGTTGACTGCTTCTTCGCTTCCTCCCCTTAAAAACTAGATAAGGGCTCCCCCAGGACTCACTGGTGTGAGTCCCAGAAGTTCCTAACCAGTCTGGAAATTTATCACAGTTGGGAGGAGAAGCTAAGAATCCCAAGGTAAGACATTTTGCTCCCCGTCGTTTCTACTTTGGCATGTTAGAGACCAGAAATGATAGAGTGCCCAGTGGCCACTTGCTAGCAGTTTCCTGGATCATTTGGTCTGTCTCTAGGACTGCGCCATGTTCTTAAATGAGACTTGATTTCTCAGCTTCAATGCAATACACACCAATCTCTGATACCAGCAATTAAATGTGCTTCGAGAAAGCAGAGGAAGCCACCAAAAAAGAAGGGAGATTTTAGATTATCGTGGTGATCCCCCAAATTATTTCCTTCTATCCAGAAACCAAGTAACTGACAATAGAGACTTACAAGTATGAATCAGCATCTTCTACTGTGGCTGTTCTAGAAGCTTCTGGAACCTGAGAGCCAGCAATCCTGGTCTTGGAGAACTTGACCGTGAGCAGCAAACAAGTCCTGGTAGGAAGTAATGTGAGCTGAGCCAGCAGTAGAATGAATGGGTGGGACTTCAGGGCCTGTCTGTGACTCAAGCACCCTCCCCAGTCAGCCTGGCCCATGAGCTCAGGGACAGAGTTAGTGAATGGCCTTGGGGAGGACCATGCCCAAAAGCAATAGCAACCAGCAGTAGATCACATGACCCTGACACCAGAGAGGGTGACATATGATGGAAGTCACCACCATGGGTCTGCCGGGGGCCGTAACTTGAGCTCTGCAGCTGGTGGTCCCTGGTGGCTACAAGAACAATGACTGGGGACTGTGTTGAGACCCTAGCTTTGTGCTGGCCGACATGTGAGTGTGTATGCACATGTGCCACAGCCCAATCCTGGAAAGCAAGGCACTCTGGTGCCAAGATCCATATCTTGACTCCAGACAGAGCCCTGCACCTGCCATGTGGGGCCGTGTGGGTCTTGAGGGGTCGCGGGGACCTAGGCGGCAGCTTTACACACAGATAAAGCACATGTTAAAAAGCAACTTACTAGAGCCCAGCTTCATCAGAGCTATTTAGAGATCACACACTTGGCTCCCTCTGAGGGATACGGGGGCTTAGGAAGAGCCCAGGGCTTGCTTGGGGACCTCAAAATTCCATCATCTGCACAAAGGGCTGAGGAAGCAGACATTTTACGGCAGAGGAGTCTTCATCCCTGTGTCCTGGTTGCTGTAAGGCACATTGCACCTTCACCATATGGCCAAGAGTTCCCAGCTGAAGTAAAATACAATTTCCACCGGGCGTCGGATAGCTCTGGTGGCGACATTTCCTGGGTAATAGCGATGTAGCACATGTGGATGCCAGGAATCACACTCCAAGTCTCTTCCTTCCCTGCCACAGTTGCAGACCCTACCCGCTACCCCCAAGCTCTCTAAATTCCAGCACAGGGAGAAAACCGGATACAGAGCACCCACCTTCCTTCATCCTGAGCCCCCCTACCCTCCCAGTGCTAACATCAGCAGCACCACGCATGGAAAGGGAGACAAGTTTCCCTGTGGCTGGGAGACAGAGCTTGTTCCTGACGGAGAAGGAGACAGAGGGAGGAAAAAGCAGTTGTCCCAAGTAAGTAGAAAACAGAATCAGAACTACTGCCCCACCCCACCCCGGCTCCACCCTGCCTCCTTCCTCCCATCTGTCCCTTCAATGTTGAGGTCAATAACACATGCACGTGCAAGTAAATAAAATATAAATGTAAAAAATGGGTGTCCGAGGTCTTTAATGATCCCTATGCCGCTGGGGGGAAAAAAACCCATCTGAGAAACAAATGTCTGGGCACTCATCAATTCTAGGTGCAATTAACTTTATTACTGTCATCAACATAAAAGCACCACCCATAACACAGTATCAAGCTCTCTTGTTTGCCTGGTCCACTTTAATTACGGAAGTTCTATTTCTTCCCCCCCACCCCCAATTCTTGCTCCCAAGAAGACTTCTACTCCCATGGTCTTAAGAATGTTGGCTTTCTACCAGTGGGTGGCTCCAGGGTTAGGATACCCCCCATGCTGGTAGGGCAATTTTCACTAGCATTAGTGAAATTTAATTAGTATTACTTAAAATGTCTGCCCTTAAAAAAAATTATCTAAGCAGCTGACTTATTCATTTCATATCTGGCATTCCAAGTTTGTGACAGCCCTTATACTCTGTCTGAAGTTTCTTTCATCTTAATTCATGAGCCCAAGCCTACACCCACACCTTCTCTATAGCCTATGGTGAGAGAGGTCTCCTAGGAGTGGACACTGTATGCAAGCCTTGGCCAGGAATGGGCATGGTACAGTTTCTGGACTACATCTTGCTTTCTTCCAAAGCATCCCCTGTGGGCACAGAGTCATCTCTAAGTATCTGTTGAGGTCCTTTTGTATGAGGGGATGGAATAGTTTCAGAAAGACAATGAGTAGGATCAAGTACTCCACCAGTATTCATAGCTGACCTGTCCTAAAGAGATAACATCTGGTCATGAACTCACACTCAGAAGAGTCAGGGCCGGACAAGCACACTGTAGGACTTGGCCTATATCCCTCCCCCTCAGGCCTTGCGGCTCAGAATGGAAAGGAGTCCTGTACCAGGCAGAGCCCCTAAGTGGACATGTGGGCTACATAGCACCATTGAATGGCTGGTGTCAGCATCAGACACGGGACCACGGGGTCAGACACAGCTCTTGTGTTCTGCTGTCCATCGAGTTTCTTCAGTGCAAAGTCTGACAGAGAGCTATTGGCCTTGGACTTGTACCCTCCACCTGCTTCCCGGGCAGGACAGGCTCGGGACATAGATCCAGCCCCGGAGAAGAACGCAGGGACACAAGGGAGACCATGACATCAGACATGAAGAAAACAGCGGTGTCAGACAGGGGGACGAATATAAATTCAGATGGAGGAGGAGGACCGAGGGTGTCGGGTGTGAAGTGGGAACACCATGTCAGACACAGGAAAGATACTGGGTCAAACAAGGGAGGATTTCGGGATCAGGCACGAGGGAAGAATACAGAGTCAACAACAGGGACAGCTTCAGACGTGAAGAAAGACCAACTGTCAGACACAGTGAGACACTGGGAGGGGTCACAGGGTCGGACATGGAGTCAGACACAGAAAGGACTGCACACATGCACGCACACGCACACACACACATGCATGCATGCACGCGCGCAGCACACACACACACAGACACACACGCACACACACACACATGCACGCGTACACAGACACACACATGCACACATGCGCACGACTCAGCAGACCCTCTATTAGGGAGCAAATTTCAGTTTTCTATGTATTTTCTCAGATCTGGGCCCTCATTTTTACTGTATTGGGCAAAAACGTAAGCTTTACAACAGTCTCCAAATGTCACATGGTCAGAGGAATGGAACCAGAAAGGGCCTGTAGACCCGCCTCCATGCTACCTAGTCCAAGGCCGCCTAAAAGCATCACTTTTAAGCACACTTCTTTTTTCCTTTATTATTATTATTAGTGTGTGTGTGTGTGTGTGTGTGTGTGTGTGTGTGTGTGTGTGTAAGGGACAGGAAGTAGAAAGAGCACCCATGTAATGGCAGGTGTGTGGAGGGTTAGAGGGTAAATGTCAAATAGGTTTCTCTCCTTACCACTTTGCATGGGTTCTGTGGATCAAACTTGGGCTGCCAGGGTTGCACAGGAAGAGCTTTTGCCCAAACCTTCACTGCCCCAAACACAAGTGTGTTTTTTCATGCAAGAACAGCCATAGACAGAAAGCAACCAGGCAATCAACTCACCAAAGCCTCTAATTTGGAAATTTCATTGGCACGGGAGATTTTCATAAATTGAGTTAGCTTTTTTACTACTTTTGTTTTTTTGAGATTCGGATTGAGACCTTAAAGAAGAAATGTCTCTCTCTTTTAATTCCTGATTTTTTCTTCTCCCTCTCAAGGAAGCTCTGCATCGTCTTTGTGCTGAGCTCAGAGAAGCACAGCTGGCTTTTGGCACAGACACCACCCTTGCTAGCGTGAGGCCTCCCGAGCTGTCAGCCAATCCAACTGCTCACCTTGAGCAGAAGCAACATTTGCTCTTGTATTATGTCCTGCATTCTGTGGTGGTTTTAAATGTCATGCTCCTTAGCTTTGAACTTAAAAAAAAAAATCCTTTTAATATAATTGAACAAATTTGTTAGCAAAATAATTTGTATTCTTCACCAAATGTTACTTGTCAGTAAAGACAATCCTCTTTTAAAAGAACAAAAAACAAAAATTGTCTCTGAAAGATTAAATATACATTCTGATAGAAGATTTTGAAATCTACATAGGATTTAATAAGAGTTTTATCCAAAGTGAATGACAATCCCATTAAAGATTCTAATTAGCAGGATATTTAAGAAAAATTGTGGCAGTGAAAAATATGCATTCTGAAGCATACCCGGGGTTGCAAGAAGCCATCAAAGCTATAGGTTTTTTTTTTCCTTCGCTTACATATCTTTTCTATTCTGTTAAAAAAAAAAAATTAAAAAAAAAACTGCCAATTAGATGGATTTAAAATTCAAAGGAAACCATTTTAGCTTGTGAGAGGGTCTGAATACGGAGACTCCCTGCTGGGCACTGATCAGCTATTGATTAGGGGGGGGTTGCCAAACTGAATCATCATTGCCAAATAATAGAACCTTCAGCTCAGAGGGTTGGGCCTAAACACATTTGCTATAGCAAAAGCAAAGCCAGTCTTTTGTGGGGAACCAAAGGCCCTGGTCTCTCCAGAGGGAAAGAAATGTTAATTGAAAAATTCCTTAAATAGGTGAAAGCTCTGAAGTCTGCTCAACATAAAAGCTATGAAATCTCCATCGGGCTGTGAAGAAAGGGCCCTGAAGTTTAAGTGGGAGATTTCCCTCTAATGGTGTTGATTAAGTCCTATTCACCATGATGGGTCGGTGGGACAAGCCCTTGACATCTGGACCTCGTGCATAGGGGAGCCTGAATTAATTGTCTCCTTAACGGGAAAAATTAAAACAAAGTGACTTCCTATTGGATATAGAGAAACAAAGACAGCCGGGGTTAGAAAATATCCAACACATGACCCTTTTCTGATTCCTCTAAAAAAAAAATCGTTTTGCCATCATGACCGTCTTTCAGTATAGCCATCAGCACCATGACTAGGGGGCGTCGCTCTCATCGAGCTGTTCCCTTCCTGAGGCACAAAGTGGAGAATTTTATGGTAGCACTAGGAAGCCACAGGCTAGAGGTGAAGGGGTGAGGGTCAGACAGTCCTGCATTCTGTACACCTGTCGCCCACTCTTTGGCTACCCTCTCGGGAACAAGAAGGGACCTGGTGTAAGCCGTCGGCTCTTCCCTGCCTCCCACCCCTCTTGATACTTGGCCAAGGAAGCCAGCGAGCAACCTGCTGGCCAGAGTGAGTGGAAAGAAAACACTCGAATTCCTTTTGCCTGAGCCAAAGAAAGAAAAGGAAAGGAAAAGAGAAATCCACCCATAAGGACAAAGAGACAATTGTCAGGCTGGTTGGGCATTAGTTTGGCTACCAGGATGGCTGGATGATGAAGCAAACATAAGCACAGTGATACAAAGTACCAGAGACTTCACAGAGCCACAGGTAACATGCAACGCGCTTGCGCTGTGGTCACCAAATGTGCCCATCCTATTTGCTAGCCACCCTATGATGTCAGCTCTAACAAGGAAAGAACAGGATGAGCAAAGATTGGAGGGTACCTTTAATCAAGGCTCTGGCAGAGCGTCTGCGTAAGGGTCAACACCTATAGAACCGGAGTCACTAACAAAAAGCAAGCATTTTCTCAATGTTTCCTCTCTCCTGCTAAGTGAAGTACACACGGAGAGATTCTCACCACTAGCCAGCCTAATTTCTGTTTCCTCTTCCCAACCTCCAGGCATTGGCAGCCAAGCAGCAACAGCTACTCAGCTACCTGGTCTATATAGGTAACGGAGCAGATCAGTCCAATGGGACATGACAGCAAGTAGCTCCATATCTGGGATAGTAGAGGAAGACCCTGAAGCCTCAGCGGTGTTCATAGAGAAGAGTCCACACAGCTAGGAGCATGACTGGCCTGGAAGTTAGACACTGAATGCAAGTGGACAGTGCAGGCCGGCCGTACCCTCTCAAACGAGCTTAAGTCGCCAGTAGGAAAAAAGGGCCTCCCGTGACACCTTGTTTCTCTGCGTTGTTCTTGAAATCAAGCAAGACAGATTCCCTTGTATGCATGGCATTCCCTCAGGCATGGCAACCTGGAAAAGCCACACAGTTGTGTCAGTGCCCTAACACTGTGTAGACTTTACCTAAAGAGACACAGTGGAGCTGGGCTTCATAGTCAGACCCTGAGAAGCAATGGAGGGAGGAGCCATCTCTAACCAAAAGAACAACCACCACAAGGGCTGTAGGCACCCAGGCTTTGTCTTGGCTCTTGTGTTTGGAGGTGTCACTCCTGGGCCTGTCCTGGTTCTCCAAGGCTTAGTTTGGATGAAGAACAACATCAAGGTGTGACTAGCACTCAGCCAGACCAGGACTTACCTACAGTTTTGCACCATCCACAACCCGGCCCCTTGCACATAGGAAGATCAGCTCTTTGGGTAAGGGTGTCCTTGCTTAATAGGTCCCCCATGTCCAGAGAATCTCCATGACAGGCTTATTGTAGGTGTCTACCAGCCTGATGATTTCTCTGCTGCCATTGTCATACACCATAAGAGTCCAAAGGGCCTTTCGTCAGCCAGTTTAAGTTTAGAAGCCAACCACTGGGTTTCATCTCTTGTAACCTCATGGGAGGAAAATTTTCTGACATCACCGTGAGTTTTGTTTAATAAAGTGAGGCCTAATTTTGTAGCTGGCTTCACTGTGTACCAGAAACATTTTATCAGCATCTTATAGAAGACATATTAACAGTACTGCTACCCTGTACCTGATGTAGTATCCAGTGGAGGTGGACAATATGGGCCAAACCTGAATGAAACCCAGGCTTCACTTGTTGAAGTCACAAGTAGACATCAGTGTCTATAAGTTTCACAACAGTATATCTGACAGCCTCGTTTAACTGGGGAGCATGATTGGCTAGGACACAGGACATTATGTTACATCTGTGAAAAGTACTGTTCTAGAAACAGATAGTGTTATCAAGAAAAAAAACCATTGTCCAAATATCTCATATGGTTAAGTATAATTACCTGAGGACTGTGAAAGAAACATAAATACTGGCCATTTTAATAGAAGCCACATTTTCCTTTTGGATGTTTAAGGCCAGGCAGGTGACCAAAATTCATGACTCTCTCTTTGCCATCAGGACCAGTTGGAGATCTGGTCCTTGGGGATTGCTTGGCCCTGAAAGGAAGCCTCTGACTCCTCTAGTCTCTCTCTCTCTCTCTCTCTCTCTCTCTCTCTCTCTCTCTCTTTTCAGTTAATCCATATATGTGAGGATAAGTCAAAGGCCTTGCTTGACCATTGTTTTATTTGGAAATGTGAAAGAATTTTTTGTCTTTGTTGACCCTCCCCTTTGCAGACTGGAGAATGACTAGCCTGGACTCAGTGGCATCTCTATGCCCTCCCTGAACAAAATAACATCGGTGACTTTTCATAGTTATGAGGCATTTAGAAATGTTTCACGGTTTTCCGGGCCAAGAGAGAAGATATTCTCCCTTTTAATGACTTTGACCACATCAGCGAAGTCAGAGGAAAGGATTCAGTCTCAGCTCAGAGTAACTATAATTATTTTAAGGTCTTTCTGATAACTTTTAAAGAGGAGAAAAAAATTAACCATCATCCCATTGTAGTTAGGAGTTGGTCTTTCTTGATCTCAGCACTGCAAAAGGGACAAGATACAGGTGATCTGAAAAACCCAAAGGTATGTCTATCTCCAGGTAGAGATTTAACTTTTAAATTTTCCCCAAAAATGTCTCTCCTTAGGACACCCAGACCAAGTTGCACCCTGAGTAGAGTGAGACAACTTTGTCAAATATAGGTTTCTATATACTACCTGTATACAGATATCTAGTCACCAAACAGCTTAACTGGCGTCCTTGGATACACAAACAGAGTTAGGAGGTCTGAGTGTACCTTCCTTGTTAGCAAGGAGAAAATAAAATCACCAACCCAGTTCCAGGATTGGGAAAGGGTGCCAGCTGCTTAGTGGATAGGACACACCTTCCTTCCTGCTAGGGTTTGGCCAGATTTCTTACCTTGGTGAGTCTGGAGTCCTCTAGAGGAACTGAGGGTGAGCCCCCCAAAGTGATACAGTCTAGGGGTCTGGATCGGGTTCGTTTTCTCTGACAGTTAAAGAATTAACAGGCCCGAAGGAGCTGAAGTACAACAGACAGCAGCAGATAAATGGCAAGCCCACAGACAGATTTAGCAGGTGAATAAAGGTGTTTACTGAGGGTGAGGACACCACACACACACACACACACATACACACACACACACACACACACACACACACACACAGCAGACACACAGAGACAAAGACCTCAGTGAAGCCAATTTTCCTGCCTTGAGAGAGTAAAAGACAGGCTCCTCCAGAAAACAACAAAACATGCTGGATGGTGGGGCTGTGATAGAATCCCTAGGTTAATCCTTGATGGATTCATAATGTGATGTATGATGCCAACATTGGGAATCAGTAGAAACTGAACAGGACTGGTTGGAAGAAGCCAATCATGGGATTGGGATGTGAAGGATTTCCCTCTCTCCCTCACCTCCCTCTCTCTCTCTCCTCTCTTCCCTCCCTTCCTTCCCTTCCCCTTCTTTCTGGACCCCATGAGGTGAGCAGCTTTATTCCATAACCTATCCTTCCTGTGATTTTCTGCCTCAGCACAGACTTACCTTGATGGGACCAAGCAGCCAGGACTGAAATCTTTGACTCTGTGAGCCCACATAGATCTTATCCCCTTTAAGTTGATTTGCTCAAGCATTTTGTCGTAGCATTGAAAACTCACACAATTAGCTGAGTATGTTTTAAAATATCTGTGTCACTAAACACTCAGTAGGCATTATAAAATAGCATTTGATGAGTGTTCAGTGACAGGGAGAACCATATACTAAGTTAAACACTAGTTTCATTGCATAATAGCCTATGCCTGGTTGAAAATATTGTCCTATACATATGGATATTTCTGAGGCTGGATTTTTCTGTCCTGAATAAACTGGCCATTATGTTCCATACCTTTAATCCCATCAAGTGAGAGATAGATAGATCTCTATGAGATCCTGTCTCAAAACAGAAACAAACAAAGATATTTTGTCAAGGACTGACATGATGTAAATATAGGGAACAGACTTCAGGATCCCTGATTGGCAATGGACTTGTTGGTTTCCCTCCTCTAGCCCATGTGACTTCCAGCCTATCTATCCTCCTGTGGACAGGAGAAGTGGAAACTAACTTTCCCCCTTTCTAAACCTACTGTATTGTTCTACCTCTGAAAAATTAGCTTAAGGGAATAAATGTGATGCCAGAAAAAAAAATATTATTTCAAAACAAAACCCATCCCAGCATTATCTGTGAAAGCATTTTACTATTTCAAATAATTAATATTTAAAAGGAAAAAATAAATTACAAAAATCTGTCAAATCAATAGAATATTATTACCAGACAGTACCTACAAATCAGGGAAAGGTACCCACAGCAGTGTAAATAATGCCAAGATATAAAGTGGTGCGAGGTACATAATTCATAACTCTAAAAACAATAGCCACACACACAGGACAGCACAGGGACAGACCCTGCAGGAGAAAACCATCACTATTATTCCCAAGTTAGAACAAGCAAAAAGTTTCACTTGTTAAGTATAAAAATATCACCAGGCTCCTTTTACCTCCAGAAGAAATCAAAAGCCACAAGGCCCTTCACACTTGCCTTCGGGAACTGGGACCCTGCCCTCCATGTGCTGTCCCTTCTGCAAGCCAGCCAGGACTTTGTGCACAGAGCCAAACCAGCCATGCAGAAGCCATCTCTCAACCCAGACTGCATCAGAGCCCTGCGGTGCCTTCTGCACACTACCCCAGTCCTGGGAAGGAGCCTTGAAACGTAAAGTATGCACTGTAGGAAGTCCTAGGATTGAAATAAACTCCAAAGAATGCCTCAGCTCATGTTGGAAACCATTTAAAACAGTTTTAGGATCAGAGGGATGGCTCAGCAAATAAAGGTGCTCGCTGCCAAACCTAAAAAAACATGAGTTCAATCCCGGGAACTGCATTGTAAAAGGAGAGAACCTACTCATACAAGTTGTTCGTTGACCTCTAAGTATGCAGCATGGCATGAATGCCTCGTTCCCCTCCTTATCCTTATAAATAAATGTAATAATAATAATAATAATAATAATAATAATAATAATTAAAAAACAGCTTTGTTTTTCTTAAGATCCACCACTGGGCATGTCCGTGTGTTCTCATTCAGCCCCCTACCCCCATAAGCACCTCAGCTGCTCACATACATACACACAGCCCAGCCACACCCAGACATATACACACATAAGGAATCATGGAGACCACAGCCCCCTCCCATGTTCGTAGTCCTCCTCACAAACTCTGCACCTTCTACTAAAATGAAGCATCCCCATTAGAAAGTCACCAGTAGAAAATTTCTATCCCCTGAATGTGGTGAAGAATTAAATTCTGTCTTTTGCTCACTAGCCTTTCAGGTAAGAAACTGCAATTTGTAACAACTTCCTGCGGGCACACGTTGTGACATAAACAGGGACCCTTTCGGCTGACGCCCCTGGTAAATCCAGGGAAGACAGAGATTGCAAGGGCTTCTGGGTGCTCATCTTACGTTGAAAACGGCCGACTCCGTACAATAAGATGATAGATAACATATCAAAACCAGCATGCGAGGCTTTTAAAACTTCACATTTGGCATTGAGCGGCATCAATTATTTAAACGCAAACTGAATTAACAAAATATTCAACATATGTTCTTTTTAGATTCTGTTAAAATCGGATGAGGCCCCCAAAAGCTGATTTAAGGGTCAATTGTTGAGAGTACAGGCATCCTCTGGAAGGGGTCACATTAAAAGGCAGAGGAGGTGGTCAGCTTAACGTAGCACAGGACACTCTGCTCCCAGAGGAAGGGTGATTAATGCCTACACCTAACCCTGACCTCATCAGACCCTGCTGCCACCATCTGCTGGCTTAATTCCTCTGCAATGCCTGTATTTGCTGCCTCCTCTGACAAAGGGTGGGGGTAGGGAGGAAATGCCCCCTGCTCAGCACCAGCTCGCTGGTTGGCTGGCTGGCCCCAGCAGAAGGCATCTGTTGCTCATGGTCTGGCAGCATCTGCTACTATTTCTCACTTTCCCCACCACGCTGTGAGATACGGTTTCTCCCAAAGGTGGCCTTCCCCTGCACATTGTCAATCCCGGCATTGTCTGCCCTGCCTGTTCCCACGGTGCCGTCCTCGCTGCCATGCTGCCGAGCTTTGCTGTCTGTCTGTCTGTAATCCAAGATATTATGTGATTGATTCATGCCATTATCCCTTCCCTATGCACTGGGACATTCAATTAGGCTCAGAGGCAGGCAGCTCTGATTGGGAGGGGTTCTACTCCAGGAAGCTGGAGGGCTTCGGATGGTCCACAGGGTGCCAGCACAGACAAATCTAACCTAGAGAAAGAAATGGCTTTGGCAAGCCTGTTTTCACTTCCCTGAAAAAAAATTTTTTTTAAGGCTATACAGGATGAATTGGTTTTCTCGGGATTTTGATACAGTCATTGAACATTGTAACAAGTACACAGCAATACTATTATTCAAGTATCTATTCTTCTTCAAACACCTTCTGTTGACAGGATGAGGCTAGAGCGATGATGCATACAGCCTCCCAAACTGTCACCTTCCTGTCTACTCCAGGCACATCCACGGCTTCTGGGGACTTCCAGAGCTGGCATCTGTCCTTCCTTTCACAGCTATTTCCAATTCTAATGCTATCTTTAGTCATGGAGTGAACAGAGATGAATCAAGGGCCTGGGACTCTCGTGTTTTCATTTAGAGTTCAGGGGAGGCCCCACACCTGAATGCCACCCTCCCCGTGGGGTGGGGTGGGGGGGGGGTCTTGAGCCCCTGAAAGTCAAAGAGCAACATAAAGAAGCTGCTCCTGCCCAGACATTCTGTGCTTTACCTGTGTGCCGCACTCCAAGGCTCTGAAACTACCCAACTGTTTTTTGCATACTGTGGAAGACCATGAAGTAAGTGCTAAAGAGAACATTCCACACGGACTGAACCACACAGGGAGAAAAACAACAACAACAAAAAAAAGTACTGAACTGAGTTCCTTTAGAAGAATTTAAAATGGGGAGAGAACTTAATGTCCATGGTAATAACATACCAAGTACTCAGTAATTCTTGAATGTTCTGAATTTGTACATAAGTAGCAATTTCTTGACACAGAGTGTTCACTTTTACTCACTCTGTATTGACAAAGTCCTGGCACATAGGAATGTCGTACTAACCAACAACAGACAGAACTCTGCCTGACCTGGGCTACTGAGCTTTGTGACCATAAACTATAGAGGAGGGAAAAAGCAATTCACTGCACACAAGGAGAGACCCACAGCTCCACTGCACTCCTGGGGTGATCCAGAACATGGATTTGTTCAGCCTGACAAAGCGGGTTGAAACCCCAAGTCTAAAAGGACCATGAAAGAGCCTAGGAGTGTCCAAACTTGCTAGAGCATTGACCTCTTCCTGTGGCCTTTCCCACGTTGTCACTCTGCCCAGAGGGATCTCATTTGCATTTTCAAGTCATAGTTTCTACTTGTGGTCACCTTTGAGACATTCTCTAACCACACAGGCAAAACAAATGCCATCCAGTATCACATAGGAGCCCGAGTCAGCCACTGGGTCCACAGTTTTGCTTCCATTAAGTGACAGATCCATTCAGGTCTGCGGGGCAGAGAAGAAATAAAAGCAAGGACATAGAGTCTGCTGATGTTTGAGGCCTCTGCTTCCCTTCAGGGTAGGGTTAAATTTAGGTATATTGTTTGCATACCCAGAACTCTGCACCCGTGACCTATGCTGGTGCCTATTTCAAGAGTAACCCTACTAAACTTAGTTCATGGTATAGGTACAATGAGGTAGAGCCAGGCTGTCACTCAGAAGAAAGCCACTCATAGCAGTCAAGGTACAAGCATGCCAACGCACATCACAAAGCAGGAAGTCATACAGTGTGACCTTCTGCAGAAGGGATCTTCCCTCTTTCTGGTCCTTTTTGAGTATCACCCATCTCTCTTGTACAATGGATCCATGGGGGCAGAAATCCTGCTCCCCACAGCTTCCAGGAGCACTATGAAGAGATCATCAGTAAAATCACCCTAAACCCCAAGGCCCTCAAGACTCTCTTGGTGAGCATCAAAAAATGTGGGCGCCTGGAGAGCTTTGTGGCATAATTAATAGGACAGGGCTCAAGAAGCATATGCACACTCCATAGGAGCAGAGGCCCAAGGAAACCTGCCTTAGCTTGTCCTAGAGCTCTCATGGGAAGAAATTAAACTCGAAGGAACATTGTAAAACTATGTCACTAACAAGTATAGGGTAAGCCTGGAAGGCCACATTTCTGTGGATGGTACCTCATCACTCCATATTTACCTGCTGGAAGCCCTCCTTAGCCTCCTTAGTACCAGGATTCCTGTCATCACAGATAACACAAATCTTCCTTGGCTACAAACCTCCCACCCCCAGCAATAGGACAAGGAAGGATCTACAGTGGGGGCCCAGCCACATATCCATATTCTATGCTAGCCACCAAAGTCTTTGAAATAACTACGAATAATTTCACTTTAGGGACAGGGATCTGAAAACACTGGTCACTCAGATCTCTCCTGAGCCATGACAAGAAGCAGCAGGGTTAAGGGATGAGTCTCTCTGTATGTTACAAGATTGTTGGGCATAGTATGGACATGAGGTGGGCAGTGCCTGCAGTCTTACTGACACAAAGTTGGTGCAGAGCCCATCTTTACAGTTTACTCGGTATCAGGTGCTAAAACGTTAGTAGTGAGGGATCAACAGCTCCAGGAGCCTACCCTCCCTAATCAGAAGGATGCTTGCTATCCTCAGTGCCAGCTCAGACCCAAACCAGACCCAAACATTGGGCTGTACACTATGATTAGGAGTAATGGAATACCAAGGTGACTTTTCTCAATGAATGGAAGAGATGATAGGTAGGTAGACTGAGGCAGAGACCATGAGATCACAATTATAGTTTAAGCCACTCATGGTATTAGAGTTAATGAAAGTGCCCCCATTCATATGCAGAATGACACAGGAGGGCAGGCAAGAATGTAGACGGTGAGTTACATGTTCCCAGTGGGCATGACAGGGTCATCGTGGGGTTGACTGGTGTGTCTTCCTTGGCTTCCCCTTTCCTTACTTTGAAGAGTCACCTAAGAGTCTCTTAGGACTGTCCTCTGCTTTTCTAGGGCCCCACCATAAGACAGCCTGAAGCACAGGGAAAAGGCATGAACAACAAACCCCCTCCTAGCCATTCAGATCCCATAACTACATTGCCAGCCTTGTGGCCCTAGGAGCACCTCAAGATACCACAAAGAAATGCCTGGCCTCTGTACTTCCAGGAAAACAGCTAGAGGAATCCTATGAGGATGCCAACCCCTAGATACTCACATGCCAGACTGTCTTAGCTAGGGTTTCTATTTCTACGATGAAACACCATGACCAAAAAGCAAGTTGGGGACAAAAGGGTTTATGTGGTTCACACTTTCATATCTTAGCCCATCATTGAAGGAAGTCAGGACAGGATCTCAAGCAGGACTGGATCCCGGAGGCAGGAGCTGCTGCAGAGAAGCCATGAAAAGCACTGCTTACTGGCTTGCTTCCCTGGCTTGCTCAACCTGCTTTCGTATAGAACCCTGAACCACCAGACCAGGGGTGGCACCATCCACCATGGGCTGGGCTTTCCCTCCATTAATCACCAATTGAGAAAACGCCTTACAGCTGGATCTCATGGAGGCATGTCCTCAACTGAGGCTCCTTCCTCTCTGATGACTCTAGTTTGTGTCAAGTCGACACACAAAGCCAGCTAGTACACAGACTCAGAAAGCCAACACCATGAGAGTTTGTTAACTTCCCTTGAAGGTTATTAGAATTTCTTTCTACAAAGAAATTGTCAGGGAAATTGTGAGTTCAAAGCTCTAGATCCAGTTACAGGTTTCGAACCTTGTGGCAGGCTGGCCAGCTGTGGTGATCTTCATGATAGAGTTAATGGTGTCATATACATTCATCAATTTTGACTCTATTTATGCTATTTATAGAAATGACCTATTCATCTCCCTGAATCCTATGAGAAGGCAGAGAGGGTTTTAAAAAGGCAATGTTTGAGATTAAAAAAAAAAAAAAAAAAATACAGGAAGAGGACATTTTTAAAATACCAGGTAGAAAGTCATATAACCAGAGGAAAACTTTTGAATTCTTGTGAAACCATGGGCTCATAACTTTGAGCTACTATGTTTCAATTAAGAAGTTTCCTGATGCCCCAACTCAACAATGAGTCCCTATCCCAGCATGCTAGAATAAAGAGTGACAATTCCTACTCAACAGGGCCATTGTGTGTAAGTGACTGATTTGATGAACTGAAAGTCTAAGGTTAAAAGAGAATGAGTGAGCAAAAGACACTAGGTACTCACTGACTGGTCCATGGCTCCCAGCGAGACTTCCAGCAAAGGCAAGTCATGGCCCCTAGGACTCAAAGAGATTCCCAAAGATCATCCTGAACCTCAGGCAGGATCCACAAAGGCTTCCGGTACTCCACTTGTCTTTGATGGAGAGCCTACAAAGCCATTTCTTTACGGATCCAAGTCACAGGATTGACTTTTGTTCCAGATGAAAGCGGTCTGTAAAGTGCTGTATCTCTTTTATCCCACAGTTTAACTCATGACAGATCTTAATGCTTTGGGTCTGGTGAAGGGCCCTCTCCTGGAGAATTAGGCATGTGCCTCCAGGAATAGCCTTGAGCAATGTCCCAACATGGTTGACAATTCTTAGAAGACCAGAAACCCTGCAGAAATAGCCCAGACCTTGATCTCCTTATCCCCTCCAACAGAGCAGACTTTAGCATGATAAGATGGAGCTTCCCCAGCACAACCCTTGCTTGCTCTCTGGAAGCCCATGTGGACCTGGCTTTGGACCCTGGGGGTGAGGGAAGACATTATTTCAAAGCCAGAATTGGGAGACCTTTACTGAGAGGCAGATGAAGAACACCACAACTCATGGCTATTCCTTATTCGTTAAGCATGTGAATTCACTAACATTCTGCATTTCCCTGACAGAAAAAGGAACACACAGGTCAGGCACTATGCAGGTGAAGGGTGTTAGGGTCAGGCACGACCGTTGTCTTAACACAAAGCCAGGATTTAAATTTTTAGTCCAGTATGCTTCTGTGTGTGCTCCATTGAAATTTACAAGGTAACCAAAATATAATGCCATCCACTTGTCTGTTACATCCGAAAGATTGTGTAAGAAACCACAGGGTCATAGACCTGTGAGTTTTCAACTCCTATTACCTAGCTATGAGTTTTGCCAGTTAGCAACGGCAAGCCAAGAGCCCCTGTAGTTTATCCTTGAAAAGTCATGGTAAATAAGCTACTCGTACGTCTGTGGCTGCACAGATACCACTGAGAGACAGGTGGGACCACTGTTAGCTGAGCAGCTGGGAAGGACCGGCTCACAGCAGTACGGAACTCAGACTGAAGAAGCTAGGACAGCATGGGAACTATCTTAGAAGCTGAGTCCACATGGGTAGAGGTCATGGATCTGGTGAAAATGAAAATTCCTAATATGTAGACGCTAACTCGGTAATTTTTTTTTTTTTTTTAAATCTTTTAGATTGGTTGACCACAAGCCGAATAAGTTCCAAATATGGTCAAGAACTGTTCTAGATTCAGAAAAGAGATGGAGAGTCATTCATCTCTGGGGAGGAAGCAGACTACATACATACATACATACATACATCCTGCAGACTTGCTGGAGGAACATTCACTTCACACTGTAATTGGGTGAAAGCTGGAAGAGCAATATGCAGGATAAATGGGACTTTAAGGGTCACAACATGTGAGATACAGTTTGTGGGGACGGAATTATCGGAGTTACCTGGAGCCAGCAGGTCCTGTCCAGCCAACATGTAAAGCTCTCCAAGGAAGCAGGCAAGCCGGGTGGGTAACTCAGTGTAACCGTGCAGGGCTCAGCATCCATCTCCTGAGGATATATGGACCACCAAGGACTCTTCTCCATTCACTGACTTAGACTCTTGGCAAGGACTCCACAGACTAGCTAGGCGCTATGGGAACACTGAGTGTCTGGGAATATTTCTTCGTCCTTCTCCCACTCTGGGACGGCAATCTCTACAACAGGCTCAAGAGAGACCCTGGACACAATGCTTCCAGAAGAAGCAAACCCAGCTGCGGAGGACCCTAGGCCCCAGAGCCCAGAACCCTCCCCTCCACATACACACACAAGAGGAGAGAGAGAGAGAGAGAGAGAGAGAGAGAGAGAGAGAGAGAGAGAGAGAGAGAGAGAGAGAGAGAGAGAGAGAGAGAGACCTCAGTCAGAGGCAGGGAGCTACCTACTCCAGCTTTTATACAGGAGATAGGGCTGTGTAGGTCAGACCACTGAGTAGCAGCAGGCCAGGAGTCACTAGCACCTTTAGAGTCTGGTTTGCAGCCTCATCTATTTCCAGTCTCTGTCTCTGTGTGCCTTTCTCCACACGCATCTGCCCCTCTCCGTTTCTCTATGTGTCTTCACCATCTCTCCCATATCTCCAACTGTCCTAGGTAGGCTTCAGTAACTGAAGATGTGCTCCATGCTGAGTGACAGGTCCTGGTGTGATGACCCCTTAAAGAGCTCTGTGTCTTGTTTTTCTATAATGATCCATCCAGTGGAAGCTGGCATCCCTTTTTGGATATACCCTACCTAAGGAAGAGAAAAAACCTTATCCATCCATACAGTGCTTCAAAGGGTGCTTCGTGTAATCAAATGAACATCTTGGCCAAAGGCAGCATGGTCTTCTTCGAATTCTGCCGTAAATAAAAACATGTACCCTCATTTCACCTTAAAGATCCTCATTCTGGAAAACACATGGCATTTACCTTCATAAGGTTGGATATTATTGCTTTTTTTAAAAAAAAAAAAAATCTATTTCTAGTGAAAAATTAAGGTCTATGAGTTCTGGGCACTCACCTAGAATAAACCATGAACTGACTTCTCAAGACCATTGTTAGGAGGGAACCCTTTTCTTAGTACCAGAGGCCATCGACGCTGTTGTCCATCTCCTGTTTGCTGGGCACAGACTTGTACTTCTGTGGGATGACTAGGAGAAGACAATTTGGACAGAGAGCAGTCACTGTTCACAGCTCTCCACATCTGTCACCCTGCTCCGGTGTCTTCCCTAGCTTCCACCTGTCCCACAATATTGTTTGACTAGAAATCTTTCTGTGCCTCTCCACGCTGTCGTACATTTTTCACTTGCCGGACTGAGCTCACGTACTCTGCTCCGCGATGCACCAGGAGGAGGCTGTCATGGCAATTAGGGAAGGGGCTAACGTAGAGCAGGCAGCTGATGGTTGGATAACCCTCCAGAGACAGTACAAGACACCCCAGAGGTGGCATGAACCTCCAGAAAATCCGAACAACTGTTCCCAGGCCTTCAGAGAGGAAGTGCAATCTGCCTACCAAGATAGGAAATGACAGCTAACCCACACTGCTCAGACGCCATGGAGCAGGGCCTCAGCTGGCCCAGATGAGCTTCGCAGACTGAGTGCACGCCATACACCACCGGCAGGAAAAACGCAGGCTGGAGCTTAATGAAGATGGGTCCCCACTGACAAACTGCAGGGAAACAATCGTTCTCAGGTAAATCTACTGGCTGTCACATGGACATTTGGGACACAGAGCCTCTTGTGTGCCATGATCTTACTCCGAAGTTGTCATCGTGACATTTTGAAACCGCTGGCTTTGTCACCAAAGTTCTGTGCGCTAGCTAGGACACAAGACGACAAAGAAGAAACAGACTCACCTCCCATCAATTTTAAAATCCCCTTACTATTTTATGTGTGTGAGTGTTTTGCCTGCCTGCGTGTATGCATACCAAACACATGCCTAATGCCCAGGGAGGTTCATAAGATGGGGTTAGACCCCCACCCCCTGAAATTGGAGTTATGGATAACTGTGAACCGTGTATACTGGGAATCAAACTTAGGACCCCTGCCTGCTACTGTAACAAGTGCTCTTAACAGCTGGACCATCTCTCCAGCCCTCATCACTCATTCTTAATTTGTGTCTGTCTTTGGGGGAAGAGTCTCAAGTACCCAAAGTGTCTTCAAACTCGCTATGTAACAGAAAGTGACATTACTGATCTTCCTTCCCCTACCTCTAAAGTGCTGGGATCACGGATGCTCATTGCCCACTCTGCTTCCCCCCCTTTATTCCACTTCATGTAGAACCACGTGCAAGGATGTGACCAGCCCTCCGACAGGAGCTCACTGGTGACAATGAGTCAACGATGCTAGCTCCGAGAGTAGCCATGGGCTTCTGGAGTGACTTCACCCCCTGAAAACTGAGGTTTTGTCTCCACGCAGCCAGCTGTTCCTGTCGGCCTGAGGCACATGGCACTTTGGGGCCTCCCCAAGGCTGTCATCAGCACAAAACACATGGAGCAAAAATAAACCTTCATGCCAATAAATGAGCAAATGAAAATAGAATTTCTTTTTTTTGGTTTACTGCTGCTACACATAGACCTATCTTGGGGATGGGCTGAGGCACTCAGAGCACTTGGCTCCACCCTCGCTGGACTCCTGGGAAGCTGAAAAGGTTGACAAACACCGGCACATTCCATGCTCTGTTACCTCCATGTCATGATAGTGCTGATTGCAATATCTCAAGAGCAAAACGCAGCAGCTCCTCCCTGGTCATCGATACATGGCTCCTTCCCTCAAACAGCTCCCAGTCCTGTCTGGAACAAGCATGCCTGCTCACTTGGGCATGGATGTAAATACTCCAAGAGCTGAAGGGAAGCAGTGAAGATTTATGCCTAGCACATCAGTGAACTTTCTTATAATTTGTAATTACATCAAAACATAAATAAATACTCTGTGCCATCAAAATAAAGTGCGACCCAGGAGACAGATCTTTGTTTCTGAGCAGAATGAACACGAGGGTTGAGAAGTCATACAGAATATGTCTCTAAGTGCTTTCACATCTATTAACAGCATTAACCTGCCCAGAAGCAAATAAAGTAGCCACTGTTATCCCTACTTTTTAAAAAGGAAGAGAGGGTTCAAACGGAGCTAACGATGGAGCCCTGTGAGAATATTGTTGGCCAAGGCCCCAGCCCTCACGAGACCCAAAGGAGATTCAAACTCCTCGGGCTCCCTGCCCTGGTATTGGATTGTTACCTCAGCGTAGAGAAGGGATGCACAATTACGCCTACTCATCTCAGCTGGTTTGGTTAGACTCTGGAAGGAGATTCTGGGCCCAAGCCATGTCCTCTGCCCTGAGCCAATTGCCCACTACTGCTCTGACGTGAAGCCATTAGCTTCACAAAAATGTCCAAAGTAGTTGCTGAGTTTCTCTGGCATGTTTGTTGCTGAAAAATCTTCTAGTCACATAAAAAGCACAGAACGTGAGTCCCCAGACAGCGTCCAAGCTTGAGTGAGAGATTCATGTGAACAATGGTGAAATCTCAGAGAGATGGGAGTGGGGGGAGACAGCTCCATGTCTCTTCTTGAGCCAGGAGACAGTGAGCAATATGGGACAATCAGAGAGGTCCTGGACACCATTCCTAACCAGCTTTGTCACCAGAAAAATATTCTCACCTCTGTGAGTTTCCAGCGCCTGCAACACCAGCTTTTTAGAACTCCCCTGAAGGACAAGGATGTTGTCTAAGAGACTGAGCTGGTCACCAGCTAGTGGCCAGCACTTGGCTGTAACTGGCATCATCCTAGTCTTCTCCATGGAGTGGATACAGGTTATTTGGGAATTTCATTCATACTCACTGAGCAGCAACCTCCCCACGAAGCTGAGCCAGTGCTCAGGACATTGACGGTTCTGTGCAGGAACAAGACCAGGAGCAGAGAAATCGAAGCTGATGCTGGTTCTGAGCTGATTTCCCACTTCTAGTACAGAGAAGAGACTGCTTGGCTGAAATAATTTCTGAGAGATTGCTGAGTCGGACGGCTGCCCACATCGGCAGCTAAATGTACCTTTGGTCCCCAAAACAGTAACATGTGTCAAAGTAAAAAATAAACAAGGTTTAGGAGGAAAATAATTTTTTTTTAAATCCTTAAGTTTCCTGACACACTCTGCTAAGAGTTACACCAACATTGAAAAGAGAGTGTTCATTATGTAATAAGTTCACAGGAAAATCATCACCATGCTACTGGGCAGTGGAAACGGAAAAAAATCATAAATCCTACAACGCACTTAGGAACAGCACACAGGCTATCTCGTGCAGAGGTTGTACACGGAGGGAAGCTCATTGCATGCAGCACACTTAGGACCAGAACACTGTGAGCAACACACTCAGGGATAGCACACTCAGGAATACACACTAAGAACGGGCGCACTTTGGTATCGCGGTAAATAAGGATCAGGATAAACAAATAGGCCGAATAGATGTTTATTCAGGGAGAAATAACTTACAACCTAGACAGATGAACACCAGGAAATTCAACCCGATCCTCTCCTGTCCGAGTCATGCCAGAAAGAGAGCGCCTTCCTGGCCCCCTCCGACCTCCCTTCCACAGGTCACTTCCGCCCATGGCTCCACCCCCCAATGGGCGTGGTCAGTGCCACAGAAGGACTATCTCACTACACTTTGGGGCAGCACTTTTGTGGTTTCACGCTGGGGGCAGAACACTCAGAGATATCACATTCAGGGTCAGCACACCTCCAGGCACCACACTAGTAGTAATACACTGCCAGCTGTACACTGGGGGTAACACACTCAGGCACCCCACACCATGGCAACATGTACACACACACACCTTGAACACAACATACCTACTTAGGCATAGCACACTTACACATTCTTCCCAGATCTCCTGGGGTCCACCATGCTAGCAGACTGCTTTTGAGGGTCGAGTCAGGTTTGCACCTAAGCCCCCTTGGATCAATTCCTGATCCACCCAGGCACCCAGGTGAAGGATTGCACGGACAGAATGTAGATCCTTTTCCATGGTGTAATACAAGCACACACCTACCCCACTGGAGAAAGGGTCTGTACACAAGAGCCTGCCACTCAAAGCTGTCTTTCCTAGAATGTAGGTGCTTCGCTTGACAAGATCAGAGTCTGTTACCGTGGCCAAGGGAGCAAGGAACAGTCTACCAAAGTAAGATGTGGGAGGAACACTCCAGACCCCAAAACCCAGGATGCAGCAAAGCCAGGACATTTGATGGGATAAACACCAATGGGTCCCCTCCAAGGTCCCTCTGACCTGCATTGTGGGTGTTTGTCCTCTGAGCATGGGACCATTCATAAGCAGATGGTACAATCACACAAATGGGTGATGTATGTCCACGAGGCAGGCATGAAGGAAGTCCCACAGGCCACCGTCCTCAGAAAAGGCCTCCCCACAAAGAGCCGAATCAGTCTGGAAACAATGAAACTTCTCCTGCTGGTCCATGCTATTAGCATTTGGGGGAGAAACTAGAAAACAAAGAGTGAACAATTTCAGAGAAAATAACCAGTGCTCGTTTAACTGACAGTATTTAAAAATACTCTAGAATATAGGCCGCGAGGGAAGCAGGGAGTGGGGGGCTGAGAGACAGATGCAGACAAAGAGCTCTAACTCCTAGGTCCCTTTCCTGCTGCCCGAGAAAAGTAGAAGTCGGGATACAGCAGGCTGCTCACCCATCTAACCTACGCTGACCTCCACCCACATGCTATGGCTGTGATTTGGTCCATAGTTGCATTAACTTTCCTTTGTTGCTTTTCAAAGAGGTCAAAGATTGGAGGACTAAGATGAAGAGGCCAGAGACTCAATGTGGCTTCTTAGAAAACAGCCCTCCTACCAGGAGAAACACTTCTACCAAAAAAAAAAAGTCAAAGCCAACCAGATGTCACTGGTTTGCTTTCTGTTTTTCGGGGGGGGGGGTTGTTTGTTTGTTTGTTTAATTTTTTGTTTTGTTTTTTGAATTGCATATGTCCCCTCAACAGCCGGCAAGAATGCCAGCTTAAATTATTCACTATGAGCATATACTTTTTATTTGTCTCCAGACCAGGCTTGGCATTGGCTTTTGACTCCTCAAAGCTCATCCCTAGTGACACACTTCCCCCAACAAGGCCTCACCTGCTGATCCTTTTAATCATTTAAAATAGAGCCAGCCTTCCAGAGTAGCTTCAGAGGTGGTTGCTTAGATTTAACTAGATAGCTTCCCATTTTACTTTGGGGTTATAACAGCAGCAAAAGCAATAAACCAGACCCCTACCTTACCCATCCAGAAACAAAGAGATGCCACCTAAAGCTGAGTAGTTGATTTGTTATGGGCTCCTGGTATAACTTGTAGTAGGCCCATGGAAGGGCCTGGCTCTGAGCCCCAGCTAGGTAGAATGGCTTGGGCAATGTGACTTCTTACATCAGTCTTAGCAGGGTCTGGGTTCTTGAAGGCAACAAACTTTGTCAATTCCTCGCTAACTCCCTCCCAAGGGTTGAATGTGGCTTCAGAGCAAAGCTGTTTCCTCACAGCTCCCTGTCTTTTGCTACATCAGCAACTTGGGGCATCTGTATCATCCAAACAGAAAGGCAGCATTATTGACTGAAGATCAAGAGTAGAAACTGTTGATTTGCTTGAGGACTCTAAGGGCTGTGAGGCCAGGCTCCAGCTTGCAGGCACAGGGCCTTATTTTATCTCCCATGTACAGTAGACACATTGCACATCTGTCCTGTGGGCCATAAATGTTCTGCCATGAGCAAGGGCAGGCCCAATGCCAGCTAACTCAATAAATATTTGTGGAGTTAGTGAGCAAAGGCAATTACAGCCTGGGATGTTCTGTGTGTCCCGGCTTGCTCACAGATGTGCCTGGTGACAGCCGTACAGAAGGTGTCTGCCAGACACCACACCAGCTCTAGCCTAGACCTCTCCCCCTCTTCTCTCCTTGTGCCCTTGAGACATTTGCACAGTTTACACTCTCTCTGAGAGCCTGTAGTGGCCTACGCTTGCAATGGAGCCAACAGCTCATCTCAAAAAGATAACAGTAAAGAACCAAATGCTGTTTCAAAGCAACTGCAAGGGGTTAGTAATTGAGGTTTTCCCCTCTGACCTGTGGCTTCCCGGTGCCCTACCTCCTGACTCAGCTCAGGAATACCAAAGCTGCTGTGATAGGAAAAGACAGGAAATAGCCCTGAACATTCCAGACCAAAGCAGCTCTGAGGACCCTTGGTTTCCCCCACACAAAATATATTTGAAAGAGCTACTAATCGTCAGCAGCTGCTCCTGGCACCTGTTATTTATTCCCACTGTTGAAGTTCTAATGTCATTTTGGAAAGAACTGTGCATTTTTCTTGGAGAAGTACCCTGGGCTCTAGACACTCGGTTGACTGTATCTAACTGGTGGTCCAGAAGAGGGGCTGGGAGTCGAGTTTACAGCAGAACCAGTTCCTGCTGGCATCAACCCCAACCTTTCTTGTACCCTCCCTTCCCCTTTCTGTGGCCACTCTACAAGGGCTTGGGTGTCCTAGAGAAGAAACAGGGTCGGTAAACTGGTCTCTACAGTCAGTGAGTGTCTGGAGCACCAGCAGCCTTCAAGTCATAAGAAATAAAATTCCAATATCTTAGCAGGCTGCGCAAGATGCTGAGCACAGAACCTGCCCTGGAAACTCCCCATCTGCCCACCTATAATCCCCTCCCAAGGAGCTGCCCTGTGTGTTAGTTTCCTGGCTGCCATAATAGCACATCACAGTAATGATTGCAATGATTGTAGTAGCACAGTTATCACTAGAGTCCCAAGGTCATGAGTTGAACAGGGGGATTTACTGGACTAAAGTCCAGGAGTCCTTAGGGATCTTTTCTCTTAAAGACGTCAAAAGAAACCTATCTCTGCTCTGTCTCAACTCCTAGGAACCATCTCAGTGGTTCATGGCTTCCTGCAACTTCAGACCCTTCAGCCACCCTGAGTCACTGCCTCCTTCCCCTCAAGGCTGCTGTGTCTCCTCTTAAGACCTCTTATGACTACATCAGGGCTCCAGTATTTAGAGGACATCCCTGATGTGATCGTGTCTGCAGGGCTAGAGAGATGGCTCTGTGGTTAAGAGCACTTGTTGCTCCTGCAGAGCACCCTGGCTCAGTTTCCAGCCCCGACATGGTAGTTCATAGTCATCCATAGCATCAGCTAAGGGCATCGAATGCCTCTTCTAACTTCTGAGGGCAGCAGGAACAGTGTGCGCATGATGAACTTACATACATGCGTGCAAAACGCTCACACAGAGAAATTATTTTAAGACGTTACACCTGCAATAAGCCATTACTATATGGGGTTCCAGGATTAGGACTATGATGGCATCTTTTAGGGGGTTATTGTTCTGTCTACAGTATTGATTCCCCCTAAGGGCTTAATGACCAGTTTTTGTCATCCCGTGTCACAGCCCTCTCCACCCAATCTTCAACTTGGCTCACAATCTGTGGATTGTCTGCTTGTTTGTTTCTCTGTATAGCCATGGCTAGCCTCAAACTCATAAAGACCCTCCTATCTCTGCCTCTCAAGTACTGAGATTAAAGGCGTGAGCCTCTACGCCCGTTCTTTGGGTTGTAATTCTTTAGAACTCTGTGGAATGGATGTTAGTCAGGGATGGGAAAGGAGTTCCTTTTATCTTTCCCTTCCACTACCCAGCCAAGAGTCAGTCACAAGTAGGAACTGTCTGCATCGACAAGGGCCCCAGTGGTCTGGGCAGTGTGGCTCATGGGTTTCCTCATGTTTGAAGTTATGTAGCCTACAGTGAGTGGCTGAATGTCTTGGCACCTTGCTTTGGGGTATATATAAAATATGAAAGGACAGCAGGCATGTACCATGGCCGTGGAAATGCTACTACCAACACTATCTCACAGCATACCTCCTGTGTGTGAGCCATGTTAGTCAAAATAGCACCACCCTCTTCCTGCATGTTTCTAGACTATTTATTAAAGCTAACCTCCCTGATGTTTTCTTCATAAAGGTCATAGACTGAGAAATAGCTAACTTGGCTCCCCTGGTACCAGGTAAGCATGCACTCACTGTGTTCTGGGGCCGCATCTCTACAACCAACTCTAGGAATATACACAAAGTAGTACAGTCACACACTCAGGTAATTTCTATGTTTGGGTCCATGTTATGTTCACAGATTCTTGGGACACTGATCGTGCTCAAACGTCCAGGCGAGGCTTCCTGCCTGTGGGGCATTTTTTAAGGGAGTTGATCAGAATGACAGCAGAACACAGCATACAAGCAGCTGGAGAATTACTTGCAAAGTTCCAGGTTTAGGGAGCTTCCCCAGGCCTATTTGGCTAGGAGCCAAGGGCTAAAAGGTCAAAGGGAGAAGAACTAAAATGAGCTAAAATGCCAGGGACAGTCAGGAGCCAGATTATACCAAGGCCCAAAAGGCCAAGTTAAGAATTTGTAACCCTATGCATGCTGGAAACAGTCGGAAACTATCATTCATCTTCGCACAAGGTTAGTGACTTAAACAACATGGCGGCAGCGCGAGGAGTAGGACCTTCAGCAATCGCACACACAGGATCACGACTGCACCTCCATCTAGTCATAGGCTACAGATTATGTGTAGCTCCCACACGGAGTGGAGTTTAGACACAAGATTCTGGTACCAAAAGCCTTGGACAAACCGCTCCCTCCCTCCATCAACACCTTGAGCTTTGTAAGATTTCCTTTCTTGAAAGATGCACACGCTGAGATGGGGAAACCTCGGTTAAGCTCTTCACACTTATGATGCCACCTGTTAGAACACGCAGCCCATCAAAAAAATTCGTCTCAAAACTTCTGCTTAGTCTAGCTTCAACCACTTTCGTGCAGCCCCTGATTTGTCCATCTCCCACTTGCCAGCACATCCCATCTGCGGGGGTTGAGATAAATAAACTCTTACTATATCGTTCATAAATGCTTCAGAGTTTTCCTCTCTAAATGGTAAGGACTCTTGTATTCACTGAATTCAAAGTAAGAATATATCACCCCTAAATACTTAGCAAGTACACTTTTTCAACCATTGAAGTAGCCAGGTAGCATTGAAGTTTCTCCGGTCTGTTCATAAATTTTTAAACTGTCTGAAACAGGAACCAGATCTAGACATTGCAGTCAGTTGATACATATCATCATCCCCTTTTAATTTGTTCTCTATCAACTTCTTTGTTGTCCCAGTAGCTTCACTGACCTACATCGTTCCCAGGATGCTGGATATAGACCCTGTTGTCCTGGAGGATGATCTTAGTCAACTGCGATCCTCTGCTTGATGGTGAGATTAGAACTGTTTCCAATACAAGTTCAGTGCAAGTTTGAGGAAAAATTATTTTGTCACTGGCATCATTGACCAGTGTCGAATTTACATTCATCAGTTCACAGCAGGAAGTGTACCTGTGGAGTTCTGCCCATCGGATGAATAAGTCCATGCACTGAACCCTTGCAGAAGCATTGGCAAAGTCGACTCATTATATCTCGGTGGTTGCCATTATTCTGAATTGCAGAAACACACAAAATTAGCAAAGGAGCTGCTGCTTTCCCTCCACCAGGTACCAGGGAGGCTGGGGGGAAAAGGTGAACTGGTAGGAAGCACGCAGTGAATCTGGAAGGAAGAAAGTGCTCAGAACACAAGCTCTTGTGAAACAGCCCTACCAAGAAGACAGCCACCTTTTCCTCCTCTGTTATATCAAGATAGATGACCACAACGGTCTCCGCTGGGTGACAATCCACCCCGGCGTCCATGCAAATTGCGAATGAGTGAGATATGCAAGCACACACCTTCACTGTAAAGTAGCCGATCCACATGGAGAAGGAAGAAATGGAAAGTTCTCATAGGCCGTGATTCTAGTAATGATTTTCTCACCAGTATCCACACGTTTATGGAAGCACAAGGTTAAGTCCAAACCAAAAAAAAAACAAGAAAGTAGGAAAAACCTATAAATAAGATGCAGCAGTTTAAAAGCAAATGGCCTCCAAGGGAATAGTACTATTAAGAAGTCTGTCTTGTTAGAGTAGGCATGATCTTGTTGAAGTAAGTGTGCCACTGTGGGAGTCTTCTATGCTCAAGCTACTCCAGGTGAGACAGACCACTTCCTGTTGACTTTGAGTCACCATGGAGCAGCTCCTTCTCCAGCACTGTGCCTGCCTGCACATCGCCATGTCCCACCATAATGATAATGGACTGAACCTCTAAACTGTAAGTGAGCCACCCCCCAATTTAGTGTTTTCCTTTATAAGTGTTGCTGTGGTCATGGTGTCTCTTTGCAGCAACAGAAACCCTAACTAAGACGCAAGCATATATCTCTCCCCTCCTACCGAAATCCAGAGATACCGGCTATGGGATTTGACAGGAGGAAGTGGGGAGAGGGAGTTGGAGCCTCCTGTTCTGACCACTAGATCTGTGTTGGCACAGGTCTTTCCTACTCATGTTGGCAGCCAGCCATCCTCCAATACTCCTCAGAACTTGAAAGATACTGACATCCAGCTCAAGTATTATTCCCATTAAAAAAGGATCTACTATTTTTACACCATCATCTTAAGAGCATTCATTGTTCCTTCCTTCCTCGTTCCTTATGGCATACTTGGAGAGAAACACTGTGCAGGCCTTGGCAGGCATGGCCAGAGGCTAAACATGGCTGGGCGCTGTTTGGCAGCTTTTATATGGCTGTTTTTTAACTGATGTACTTGAATTTCCCACTGCAAGAGGCATCAACTCGGACTCCAAAAAACCACCTGCATGCAAGACATTTTAGCTTCTACTATGGGTGTTGGATTCACAGCCAGGAGTTTTAAGCCACCTACTTTCTTCTTAAGCAGGTCACTTGCTTTCCCTAGATGAAAGACGATTTATCCTTTGGTTTTTACAAGGCTGGGAAGATGAAAGTGGTGTTATGTTTAAACGCTTTTGTAGACTGGACTTCACACGAATCCTAGCATGTTACATACTCCCTTAAACTGGCATGATGAACACGCCAGTCCCCATTCATCCCCCAACCACTTATAGAAAGAAAAGTAGAGCTGTCGTGGTTCAAATTACTCCCTCCTCCCCAGCTCCCCAGGTGCAAAGAGCCTCTTCTAAGTAAGCAAGAGAGAGGTTGAGGAAGAATAATGTCCTTCCCAATGGACATTATTCTAAATTAACAGCCAAGGGAGTCCTCAGTAAGAACTGTGCCTGGTGATGCTCAAGCAGAAGAGTCTGTGCATGGCACCTTCTTAGCAGTGTCCGGTCCCACTGGGCCTTGATACAAAGACTGATGTGTGGATAGCTCTATCTGCTTTTTTTTTTTTCTTCAGATAGCCATACCAGAAAGGCTTTCTCCCCACTACTAATCTGCTTTGTACCCAAGAATAAGCCCCCTCCTCCTCAGTGTGGACTTACCGTCTGAGAACTGAGTCTATACTGATTCCTTGGAAGGAATACAAACAGGTCTTAAATTCCCAGATCATGTTTGCCTGGATCTTAACGTGGTGGATACGGCCACTTGGGGATTCCAGAGCCAGTGGCTTCACCTACAAGCTCCATTTTCCTATCCTGTAAGGGGGAGGGATAGTAAATCCAGCCTCACAAGTGGAAAACCATGAGGGCCTGGGGTACAACAGGTGACTAATGAAGAGACACATCCACTGCTCACTTCTTTCCCACCGAGGCTGCTTGCATTAGCAAGCAGCCAGCTTTTTGAATGAAGTAGAAATAAACTCACTAAGAAGTGTTCTAAGACAGAACACCTTTGCCACAGTGATATCGAAGTGACTGACACTCGACCCTAGCGAAGCTTTCTTCCAAGTCTTGAAAAAAAAAAATCTAAAGTTCGGGGGAAGCTTACCAGCTCTCCACAACATCTCAGTGCCACCCTGATGGAGACAACTTACGATGGCCAATCAGGACTTCCAGAGAAAGCAGAAGGAAGGCCTTCCTTCCTCCACCCAAACGAGGCAAGGCCTTCGTAAGACATGAACACCGTCCCTCTTCTCATGATCTCGTGAAATCGATGTGTGAGGGGGCAATGACCAGAAACTACGCCTGCGGCTGTAGTTCATTATATTTATTTTGGAAAAATATTTTTAAGATGAATTTCTTCGTTAACAAAACAGTAAAAAAAAAAACTCAAATAACATTTGCACAATATTCCATAAATACATTTATATACAAAAAAATATAGTCACATAGACCCGAAGTGCCTTTGTACATATTTACCAAAATTTAAATTATAAAAAAAATGAACATCACAAAATACTCAAGCTTTACAGATATCATGAAAAATATTTTTACAAATCCAAAAAAATAACACACGCTTTTTTCCCCCCATCTAGAAAAAAAAAAAAAAAAAAAACACATTTCAGTATCAAAAAAAGGACAATAAAGGCAGTTGTGTTTCTAGTTCAAGGAAAGACTGGCTCATAGTAATCCAAGATAGACATGTCGGCAGTGCGCTCTTCCTATTTGTATCAAGTCACTCATCCACTTAAATATATAATCTTCAAAGCAACTGTCCATAGTGCAATGGGAACATCCAGCAGGCAGTGCAGGGCAGCCAAAGCCGGGCTGGCAGTGTCCGGCACCTCTGCTAACTCCGAGAGGACCAGCTCCGCCTGAGCTGTTTCTCAGCAGTAGCAGCAGTCCCTGGAGTCATCTTCCCCTTCCTCCTTCAGCAGCATCCGTTGGGGCTATATCCTTGGAATTTTATTTAAGAGAAATGGGAATTTTTGCCACATCGCTTCCATCTTACACCTAGAAAGGCCCGGGAGACAGGACAGGAAGTTAACGCCAGACAGACGGGCCTTCTCCATATTACCCATGGCCTGCGACGAGGATGTGGGGCACTGACCTCAGTTGCTATGATGCACTCATCCTTCTGTGCAGATAGGACATATACTGACTGGTACTTGGTGTCCTTTGAAGCAGAGTAGACAGACTCGGGCCTTTTTCTGTCAGGGACCTCTCCACTGAAAGGAAACACAGAAAGGGCCACAGTAAGCACACGGGAACGTGGTGGAACAGGACATACCTAGAACATGAAACGACCTTCCTGCCCTCCTTGCCCAGCTCACAGCACACACCCCCTGAGTGTCGAAGTTCCCTTCTCTTCTCCTGCAGAGCTCTGTGACTGGCACTTGGTGTCACGTTTGCTGTGTGCATCCCTGATGGTGGCTTCATCTCCCTTGAGGTCTCGAACGAGGTTATAGTCCACAGCAGGGTATCGGGCCTTAAAGCGGCGCTCGTCGGCACCATGGTCCCCGTGAAAGTCCGCCTTCTTGTTGGTGTTCTTGATCTGTGTAGCCCCAATGATGCTGGCGGGAAACATCTTTCTCGCGCTGGCAATTGGCCAGGTTGTTCATGGTCTCTGTCTCTCCCCCACAAGGATCAGGTGGGGGCTGGTGTTTCTGGAGCTTCAGCCGGACGCAGACGACCACAGCAGCACAGCCCAGCAGTAGCATGAGGACGAGTACCACCCCAGCGTACACTGCCACCCAGGGGAAAGGCCCGCCCTGGCTCTCCATATGCCTCTCACTAAGGTCCCACCACCACGGGGCCCTGTGGTGGCTCAGGGAGCAGGGAACTGGCAGTTGGGGCCTCCATAACCCTGGGCGCACTCACACATGTAGCGTTGGCCGCTCTGGTGGCACGTGGCCCCATTGTGGCAGGGAGCATGCTCACATCTGCTGACAGGGGAACTGCAATTCCTGCCTGTGTAACCAGGTGGGCAGGTACAGGAGAAATCATTCACACTATCCCGGCAGGTGCCCCCGTTTGCACACGGGAGGAGGCACAGTCATCCACATTCTCCTCACAGTATCTCCCAGAGAAGCCAGCCTGGCATCGGCATAGGTAGGTATTGCCGAGGTCCACACACTTGGCACCTAGAACACAGGGCAGGCAGTCACATATGAGAGCACAGACATGTTGATGTAGCACCTGTAAGTCCGTAGCTTACACACACCACAGATACAATGATAGTTCAGCTATGTACTGCATAGCCTAAGACCTCAAATGCAAGGCTGTGGGGAACGCCAGCTCAAGACCTACACATTAGAAATAATAAGAGGTTTCTGTTTGTTTGGTCTTGTTGTTTTTGGCCTGTATTAGACAAACTCTCTACATCACCAGTACCTGTTGATCCCCACATTTCTGTCCCAAGCAAGGTTTTGCTAGATTTGCCAGGATGGCCTTGTACTTGATCATCTTGTCACAAACATTGGAGTAACTGGGACTACAGGCCCCTGCCACCACATCCAGCCTCTAGAGATCAGTGTAAAGCATTTTGCCTGCTCACTACAGTCTTCTCACAACCACCAGACAAGGAGTAGCACACTACCAGATCAGATCCGGGCTACAGGTGGAGAAATGATTAAAGGGAATGTCACATTTGCAGACAGCACACTGTTAGTGGGGGAAAGGGCTGGAACAGAAAGTTGGGGAAGGTAGGCAAGAATGAAGAAAGTGGGGGAAGTGGGGTGGGGAGGCAGAAGGGAGGAAGAAGGAGGAAGGGAAGGCGGGAAGGAAAACAACTATTGGGCCAGCTTCTCTCCTAAGTCTATTTTAGGTACCCCGACCTCTCTCCCACTAGCAAGAGGCTCGCGGCACAAAAAAGCATGCTTCCTCATACTTGTTACCCAAACTCCTCTATCTAAGCAGAGCCTGCAGAGCCATGGATGGTGACAAGCACCTAAGCACTGACCCCGAGCAAGGTCATGGCCTGCTGACCAGGGCATTCCTTGGGACTAATCCTCCCCCTTGTCTTCATTCTTCCTGAACCCGCATGGGAATCCAACCCAGGGATCCACAAACCCAAGATGACTCACAAAACAAGGTGTTTCTCTAGTAAGAATGCACCACGCTTTTGGAGCCAGTGCCCAGATGTCCCCATCGACCCTCACCATTAGAACAGGGGGAAGAGCTGCAGAGATCCATCTTCTTCTCACAGTTGAAGCCGGAGAAGCCTGAAGGGCAATGGCAGGTGTAGCCTCCGTCAAGGTTATCTGAGCACCGTCCCCCGTTGAAGCAGGGACCATCTGCACAAGTCATGGCGCTCAGCTCACAGACCTTGCCATAGAAGCCAGGAGGGCAGGTGCAAGAGTAGCTGTCCTCAAGGTCCTGTACAGGGAGGGCCACGAGAGGCTTCCTTAAGCTGTTGCAAGAACCCGTACACCTTACTAAAAGCAAGGATCCTGTCTTCAGGAAGTGCACCACGGTGCACCCGACTCACCGTGCAGCTCCCTCCATTCCTGCAGGGGCTTGGTGCACACTCATCTACTTCCAGCTCACAGTTAGCACCTGTATACCCAGGTGGACAGGAGCAGGTGTAACTCCCCTGGCCCGTGTTGGTGCAAGTGGCTCCCGTTCCTGCATGGCTTGTGGTGGGTGCAGTAGTTCAGGTCTGCCGGGATGGAGACAGGGAAAGGGGGGCAGGAAGCCCAAGATCAAATACAGGAAGGATCTACTTTTCCAATGGGCATCAGGCTGCTTTGAGAGGACCTGGCAATCATAGAGGGAGGGGCTTACCCTGGTTGCAGAAAGGCCTCCCCGGCCTTCCTGGCAGTTACACTGCCAGGGCTGCTAGCAGGTGCCATGGAGACAGCCTGGGTATCGGATGCACTCATCACAGTAGCGGCCCTGCCAGCCAGCTCGGCACCTTGGGAAAAAAGCAAACCACAATCACATTGCCTTCTAGATTGATAATGGGGAAAAAAATTATCCTTAAGCAACAATAAGCTACCAGTCCTCAAACTAGGCAGCACTAAGACTAGCTGAAAACCCCTGAGCCCATCCCCTCTCAGAGTCTTTGATGAAGGGCACAGGATCTACCCTGACTATCCTTAACATGTACAACGATGGATATGAGATCTCATTTTCCATGCAAACCTTTTACTAAGGCCTCACTAAGTGTGAGTTTACGTTAATGGCAACTTGTACATTTTCAGACCTTTGTTAGAGTAACATCTCCCATTCAACTGACTCCCTGGGGGTGGTTAGTTACTATATGTAGTGGGAGGGAGCAAGGAGAAGGGGTGAGCCAGGCATGGTGGCATGGGAAGCCTTATGCGAAGGATCATGAGTTCGAGGCCAGCCTACGCTAAATAGGAAAACTTCTGGGCTACATAGAAAACCACACAGAAAAGAGAAGAAGAAAAAGACAAAGACCCAAAAAAACAACTTTGCAAACTTACTTGCATTCCCCTGGCTTGTCACAAAATCCATGTTGGTCATCACACCCTGGCAGACAGATTGCTGCAAGCAAATAAAAACATGGGTTGGAGCCCCATCCCAGGGATTTCCCTGTATCACCAGGTGGGTCTGGGGCAAAATTAGCAGTACCCACTCTGTAGGTCCAGGCTGAGTGGATCCCAGGCTGCAATGCCTGGCCCACCCTGGCTGGTGGCTTTGGACTTCATTCAAGCCTGGGATGAGCATTCTTCTTAACATAGTGTTTCCAGGACAAAAGGGCTCTCAGAAGCCCCCACTCCTACCCCTGTCCCTTTTTCTTCTAAAAGAGGGTCAGAAGTCTTCTCCCTCCTCCCTCCCCCACTTCCCAATTCTATGACAAAGCCCTCCACCCCTCTTAATATCCCAGAAAGTGTGTGTGCAGATAAGAGTGGACAGCTGGTGTGCAGCGTGCAGGGCAGGGCAGCTGCTCCATTGTGTCTTCCTCACCCCGCAGCTGCCCCAGCACAACAATGCTGCCCCCACCCAACCCCCAGCCTGAGCATGTGCGTATGCACCCGCACAAGCGCGTGTGTGCACATACCCTTCTACCAATGGGAACAGGCAGTGCCCCCCCCCCCCACCGCCTATCCTCAGAGAGATCTAATCTATGGCACGTGTAACCAGGGGCGGGGACAGACCCCAGTGTTTGAGTAAGAAGAAAAGTTTAGATCTCTGGCTACCCCAGAACCATTGGCCCCCTAGAGTGGGGAAAGCTACAGTGGGAGAGCCTGAAGAGATGGGGGTGGCCCCAGACAGCAGGCAGCTTTCAGCTGGCTCACTTCCCCAGTTATGAAACTCATTAATGATCAGCAACTCCAGTTCTTAAGAAAACAGCCAGCTCTGGCCAAGGCGGAGCCCTTAAGGATATGGGGAAACTAGGCAACAATGGCATTCAGGCCTCCTCTCACTGGAGTGAGGACCCCCTTCATCCTCGAGCAAAAACTAAATCTAGAAAGCTACTCCATATCCTCTCCCGGGCACTGACAGAGGTTCTGGGCCTCACAGAGTCCAATGTTCAACTGCTCCAGGGCAGGAGAACAAAAATTCACCAAGCCCTAACTGGAAGAAAATGACATTCCTACAGGTTGGACAGCTGAGGCCTCAGAGAGCTGGAGGGAGGTCCACTGAGGTTCTTCCGACCAGAGGTAGAGCAGGAGGCTTCCCTATGGCCCCTGATCCCCTGGCTTGCCAAAGAGCATTACAGGACATCAGTTACTGCATTTCTTTACAGACCATGCTATGAGCATTTAGACCACATATCATGTGCCTTTCACCCCCAAGTCCCTGCAGACTGCCTCCAACACACCTGCCAGCTCTTCCCTACGGGACAGGACGTGGGGTATAACACAGGGGATCTTTGGAAATGGATGACTCTGTGGGCAGGTCAGGCACCTAACTCTGTGGAGGAAAGGGAGGGTTTCCCAAAAAGACACATTGTCACAGCAAGGAGCACTGTTGGAAAATGAGCCCTCCACATCCCCTCTCTGTCCCTCCCTTCCTTCCTCCCTTCCCTTTCTAATACAAAGGCCCTAGGGAGAGCACAGACTTACTTCCTGACCCCTGGCCTTGTCTCTGAACTCCCTCCCTGTGAAGAAAAGCAGCTTCCTACAGTGGATACAAGGTCTCCCTTGTTAAAATGCCTGAGTTGAGCCTAATTCTGCCACTGTCCACAAGACCTTAGCGAGACACTTCTGCTCTTTTGGCCTCAGATTCCCCACTGAGCCATCTCTGCCATCTCCTGTTGCTAAGTCCTGTGTCTTTCCCCATCCATGGACCCTTAGGAATCATCATCCTCCTGAGAACTCACGTTGAGTGCAGTATTGGCCTTTCCAGCCAGGGGTCGCACACCTTCTCTCCTCTCTCCCCCGCAGGTGAAGTGGCCAAAAGCATCGTCTCGGGGGTCGGCAGAACACAGAGCAACCTTCTCCATAGTAGTGTTCATCACACACAAAACGGTAAGAGTACCGGAGGTCTCACCGTCCGCTGCTGTGAAGGTCCTGAGACCACTCTTCTCCTACCGTCAGATGCCTCTGCGTGGTCAGTCTGCTGATGAGCCTTTCTGGATTTTCTGAGAGAGAAGATGCTCAGGTTGGTTCTGGTAACACTCAAGAGGCCAGGAACTGAGGGAGTGCCAGGGATGCTGTCAACATGGATTGGACTCTGAACCCCAGGTGCAGAACGGAGACATCGGAGGATTTGGGTGAGTGGGTAAAATAAAATGTGTATCGACAAGGACTTTGCACGGTTTTGCGGCGTTGGAGTCTTACCTGTTGCGAGGTCATCGGGAGAATCTGTGTGCATGGCTTCAATGATCAGAGAAGGTACCCTGAGGAAAGGGGAGAAGATGCATGACAAACCAGAAGTGTGGAGGAGGAAGGGGGAGACACCAGTGAGGGCAACGTCTAACACTTTTCTTAAGAAAACAGAATAATTTAGAGTGTTTTCCCCGTGTGTGGTTTTTTTTTTTTTCTTAATGTGCTAGTACAGAATATTGTGTTTGTTTTAAAAGGGAGAGAGTGCTGGAGCCAACAAGTTAGGGTGGTGGAAAGGGGAGAGGACAGCCTGTGTCTGTCACTAGTTTTCTGGGTCTGGAACCTCGGGGGTGGAGAGCAGTCCCTGCTGTATTAGTGACCCAATCAGGCCTGGGGGCTAGGGAACAAGAACTCTCCCAATCTTGAGGAGAAGGGAGAAGCACTGGGGTGTGTGAGAAAGGCTTCTGGTGCTCCACATCCCCTCCTCGACCTCCAGAGACTGCAGGTCAATTCCCCGGGAAGAAGTCAAGACCACAGGCGAGTCTTTGTGGGATTCTCCAACCCTTATCGGTGGCCGGTGCCTTCCTCCCGCTGCCAGCCACCCCGCCCACCACCCTACCCCCTCCAGGCCCAGCCGGGGTGCGCGCAGGTGCCCACTCACTGGCCAGGTGAAGCCGAAGGGGGAAACGGATGGGGTTGCTGAAGGCAGGGTCGATGCCTGCGCCATCAGGCAAGCTGAAGGAGTCGACACCCAGCACTGGCGTGACCGCGCTGCCGTAGGTGCAGGGTGGCTCCGGGGACACGCTGGCCTGATAGTGCTTGAGGCACACGCGGAAGAAGGTCTAACCTGCAGGCGCACGGCGGGCCTGAGCCCCCGCGGCAGCAGTTGCGGTTCCCCAGCAGCCCCTTCTTGTTGACGAACTCCTGCAGCTTCAGCTCAAACACGCCAGAGCTCAGACCTGCGCAGGGAAGGGGCGTGAGGACGCACTGGCGGCGGAGGGGCCCGGGGCGCGCGGGCCCTTGCTAGGACGCAGAGGCCGAGCGCACCGCAGCGCCCGTCCGGAAGCCGCCCGCTGCCGGGCAGCTCTCGGGGTCGTAGCTGCCGGAGTCACTTGGGGATGGACAGCTGATCAGCTCGTCCGGGTCCCCTCCCTCCACCGCGCAGCAGCCCCGCCCGGCCCCCTACCTGGCACAGCAGGGCCGAGACCACGGCTAGGGCTAGAGCGCTCCGACGGCCCATGGTACCGCTGGACGCCCTTGCTCTCCTAGAGTATCCTCTTTTCTCCTTTCTTCAAAGACCCAGGAATGCCAGGAAAGTCTATGTGACCCTAGGAGCACGGGGGAGAAGGCGTCCCTCCGCTCCAGGTGTGGTAATCAGAGCCAGTTGCTTAAAGAGGGTGCGGTGCTTCAGATATGTCCCTGACTGACAGATCTGCGAGGCACTGAGAGAGGGCAACTTTCGGTTTCCTCTTCTGGCTTCCAGTTCACGAGTAGGTGAGGGTCGCCGGCGTTCTGGTTTTGTCTTAAGCGTCTTCGTGGAGGGAAAGAGGAGAAAGGAGAGAAGACACAGAGGAAAGAGAGTCCAGATGTTCAGCTTAATTCCCAAGAGGAGCTTGCAGTGGCTTCCCCTTCAGAGGCCTATTAGAGGCGGCGGTCTGGAAATCCCACCGGTGAGGCGATAATCCGGGGCCCCGAGGGGCGCGGTGGGAACGGACGGCGGTGGTGGCAAGAACTGCGGCGCGCGCCCTGGTTTCCTCCCGGCCGGGCGTCACTCGGCGGCCGCTGCCGCTCCCAGAGTGTTCTGGACCGGTATCTCTTGCGCCACCGCAAAGCCCTCGCGTCTTCCCCAAGAATTCAGCCAATGCCATGCGAGAACACACACCCAGGACCGGAGGCCGAAGCGTGGGAGGCTCCGTGCCGCACCGGTGCTCTGCCGTGACCTGCCTCGGTCGGTCAGACAGGGTAACCGCGGGTGCACGCCGGAGGATCTGGCCAAGGCAGGCGCCTGCCGCCTTAAATCCCGCCGGCCGCTCGCATAACTAATGAGATGCAAATGAGCAGCCCCCCAATCTGGCGAGCTGTCACAAAGGAGCCACTTTTCCAAACCCTCCTCTCAATGGATCGCCAAATGGTCAGTGAGCTGTAAAATGTGCAACCCTCCTCCCCGCCCCCACCTCCCCGCCCCCTAGTCCGCTCTGCCTCCGCCCTCGCCCCTTCGCCTCCTCCCCCAGCGCAGAACCCGCTCATTTACATTCTGCAAAATGTTCGCTGCGACGAACCGCTCTGCTCCTGGAGCTGGAGCTAGAGCTGACGCCGCGTCTCCCACCGCCACAGGCCGGAAGACCCTAGGCACGCTGGGCGGCCTGCGCCTCCCACCCGCGGTCACCGCTAGACCGGCGCGCAGGACACGGCCTCCGGACTCTGGCGTCTCCCGCTGGCCGCCTAGGCTCTCCTCGGTTGTTCTGTCCTGGGGACTGAAGAACCGGGGAGAGGTTAGAGCCCGCGTCCCCCGACGCTGCCCCTCCTCCCTGGCGGGCTCTTTCAAAGGAGGAGTCTCCCCGCAGGGGGCGGGGGCGGGGACCCGCTCAGAAAGGGACCCTTGAAGAGGTGAGCAGAGGGGTGGCTAGAGCACCACGGTCAGTTTGGGGAAGTTTGGGGAGGTTAGGCACGCTTGTACCTCTGGCGGAGGATGGCGACTGACCCTCGGAGAGCGCCGGTGGGTTCGCGATCCCGGCCGGGCGCCCCCCAGTGTCCGGGAGCCCTCCCTGGTGTCTGCGTGATGTCCGCAATCACTGGAGATGGGAATCCGGGTCCCTGAACCAGTAGAGCCAAAGCTTCAGCTTACCCCCCTCCCCGATGTACACTCTCTCCCGGGAGATTTTCGGCCGCCACCACCTTCACTGGTGTCCGGTCCACTCTCCCTGGGCATCCCCCTCAGGCCTCTCTCTGCTTGGTAAAAAGTGAGTTTGGTGTGTGTCGACTCGCGTGGCTGTCATTAAGGCAGTCTGTTATTGTGCGAGGCTGAATCAGTGGCTCTTTGTGCGCTCAGCTGTATGGTAATGCAGACAGCACCTGCTCTCCACACAATGCGGAGAGAAAGAGCTCCCCTCCGCACACCGCGGCCTCTCCCTGACAATGTCCGGCACATGTTCGAAAGATTCTCCCCCACCACCACACACCACCCCAACCCTGACACACAACCGTCACCTTATTAAGGATTTCTGCATCCATCAGATACTATAACTTTTGTTTTCATTTTTTTAAAGGAAATGAGTTTATTAGGGCCCACGTATCACGATGAATTATATATCTAACCTGCTCCCTGTATGGACTCCAGAAAAGTAAGCAGATATAGACTCTGACTAGCAGCTAAAGCTTTGTGTTGAGAACGCAATGAGCTGTGTACTTCCATCTCTTGGGGAGCCCTTCTTAATCCACAACACCTTGCCAGCTTCCGTTAGAATCCCAAGGTGTGATTATGGGAATTAGTATTGCTTTGATTGTAGAAAAACCCTGGGGTGTGCCCCAATAGGTGTCCTCACGGAGGTGTTGTCCTGTTGGTAAGAATGAGCCTGTCCTGGCAGAGTATCTTTATCGTTTAGGCTGGTGTCTGGATCAAGAAGTATAATGTACAGAAAGATGGAAAACTGCCCCCATACCCAGGAAAACACTGGTAACAACCTAAGCAGTTGCTTGGCAGAATCATCATGTTGGGCCATCTGGCAACTGGAATTACAGCTCCTTTTTGATGACCCAGCCTGTCTCCTCTTATCCTGTCTCCCAAACACTTGCAAAGTTTGGAATCAACAGGAATCTGCACTTCAAGTTGTTATTCTTGAAGCTCATAGACAATCAAAATTAACAACAACAAAAAAGTATACAATAAATACTGAGGCTGAGGTGAGAAAA